>NW_015112851.1:117828-141698 GCF_001443285.1 Poecilia latipinna
CTCTCTAGTCTCTCTAGTCTCTCTAGTCTCTCTAGTCTCTCCAGTCTCTCTAGTCTCCCTAGTCTCTCCAGTCTCTCCAGTCTCTCCAGTCTCCCTAGTCTCTCCAGTCTCTCTAGTCTCTCCTGTCTCTCTAGTCTCTCTAGTCTCTCGAGTCGTTTTCAGTCCATTCCAGGTTATTTGTGTCAAATTTAGCTCAGAATTCAGACAAATCCTTCTTCATCTCTAGTTTTCTAGCAGAAACTTGAAGGTTTGGCATTAAAACGGTTCATGACTTCATCTACCTTGACAAAGTTACCTATGAAGAAAATTAACCCGATGTTTTGCATGCTGATTTTTATTTTTATTTGAATCACAAAGACTTAGCATTTTCACAGGGACTGTGCAGACTTTTTATGTTTGCTGTATTTTTAATCTCTTAGTGTGAAGTTTGGAACGAAGTGATAAATCATGAAGTGAGAAATAATGCTGTGTACCGTGAGGCCTTCAGTTTTTTTATGTTTTTGAATTGAAGGATGAATTGAATCTCCTGGAAATTAAAAAGCTAAGGCTTATTTTCTAATAAAACACATTTAGTGGTTGCTAAAATTGCTGTCGTTCAGAGTTCTGTCATAAATATGAGCTGCAGTATAGTTATATATTTCCTGTAGGGGGTGCGTTTCACGCAGACTGTCCTCAGCAGCAGTGTTTTACTGTAAGTGGGTCAGCTTCCTCGCTGGCAGTCAGACGGCGTCCTTGGACCAACAACAGTTACACTCACTGGACCGGTTCCACTCCCAACCTTCTGTCCACTTCAGCATTATATAATGTCAGAGGACTCAAAATAACTGGGAGATCATCTGCGCTCAGTCACTTACAAAGGAATATTTGTCCCTTTGAGCCGTTTTGCCACAATTATTCATAACGGACAGAATGATAATTTTATCACAAATCAAAAAAAGCTGTAATGTTGAACTGGAAGTAAAGAAACTTTCATTAACAGAATCAAATTAAGTTAAAATGTTTCTGACTGAAGAACTGCTAAAGTTTCTGTATTTTCCTTCTTTCATGTCAAAAATTCAAATCAAATGTTTGAATTGCAAGCAGTTATAAACTGGTTCAATCAATCAATCAATCAATCAATCAATCAATCAATCAATCAATCAATCAATCAATCAATCAATCAATCGTGGTTATTTGTACAGCACATTTCGGCAGCAAGGCGTTTCAAGGTGTTTTACATAAAAACACAAAATCTCACATTTATAAAGAAAACACCAAACAGTCACAACATGACAAACTTTCCATTTTGATCGGTGCCTTCACTGAAATCATCAGATATGTTGGTAAATGTTCATTTATTATGGTTCAAAGGGAACTCTGCACAGGTTTCTAGATTTAAAGGAGCTCAGTGTTTTCTGGAGGTTTGTTCCAGAAACACTTTCATTACGTTAGCTTGATGAGTCATGAAATCTTAAACATATTAACCTTCTGAGCATCACCTTCACTTGGACCCCGAATAATGAACTTCTGTTATTATTCGTGCAGGCGATGTAGAAATCGGCCTGACGGAGAGAAACGGGGGTCTGGAAGTAGAAGTTGTTCAAGCGAGAGGACTCACCATGAAACCAGGCTCAAAGGGACCTCCAGGTAACGTTAGCATGACCGCTGGATCAAACAAATAAAACCTGCTTTTCCCAGGACTTACATGGGAACCATCACACACTGGACTGAGGATGTTCCAATAACCAACCTGCTTGACTTTTATTTCTGCCATATTGAGGACAAGGACGATTCTACACAAATAAATCAAAAGCAGCAGCAGCTGCACACAGAGCAGCCTGCAGGGTAGGCTAAAAGGGGGAAACAATTTTTCATAGTTTTGGGAGTTTGCACACAGAGCAGAGAAAGCTAAATGCACCAAACAGGAACAGAGTGACTCAGAGGTTTTTCACCCAGGAGGTTTAACAGCTTCGTTCAACTTGGGCTCTAAACTTTCTGCTGCCGATCATTTTGAGTCATGTTTAAAGTTACTGTACTTGTCATTATGCTTGAAGGAAAGCTGTAATATTTGTGTTGAACTAAACCTGTTTCAAAAGACAAAAAGTATGAAATCAGATTGTATTTAGTGGCTGGACATGTTTAAATGGAATAATAACTTAATTTAAATCATGAATAGCTGCTGTTTGTTCTTTTCATCATGTTTAATGTTGGATTAAATATTGATTTATTTAATAATCAAATCAACTGATAAATCATCTCCCCAACTTTCCTACCCATTAAACCTTGAACAGTTTAGTCATTATTATTTAGTTATTTTAAGTTGTGCAGACACTTTACTGTGACTACAAATAAACTTTTCACTTGTTAAATAACAAACATAATTCTGATTTTATGATGTTACAACAGTTTTTTGCCTCATCAGCTTTTAAACATAACATGATATTTTTAGTAGCATCCTTCGTGTCGTATCTTTGCAACACTTTGACATCAGAATTAGCCTGATTTGTTTTCTTCTGCTGAAAAATGCCTTTTATTATTCAGGAGAATAATACAAGATATTTATGAGTAACTCATCTTATGCCACAGTTTCCCCCAAACCACAGACAGCTGGGGATTGTTCTTCCCTTTTCTGAGTTGCCAAATGTTTTTCAGAACTTCCTTAAGGCGAACCAGAAGTCTCTCTGCGAATTATCTCCTGGAAAAAAGAAAAAAAAAAGACAAATTTGTTGCTCAATTTTCTCTTTCCTCATCTTCCAGCGGCATACATCAAAGTTTACCTCCTGGAGAACGGAGTCTGTGTGGCCAAGAAGAAGACCAAAGCAGTGAGGAAGTCTCTGGATCCTCTCTACAATCAGGTCCTGGTCTTTTCTGAAAGCCCACAGGGGAAAGTGGTGCAGGTAAGAACCCACAGAAAGGAACAACAACATTTAAAATATCTTAAATGGAAGCTCTGACAACGACCAAATCTTGTTTCCAACTGAACTTGAGTTCAATGTTATTTTCTTCATTATTAATACAAATCTAAGATGCATGATTCATACTTTTGTCAGCATGCTTGGGCAAAAGGTCAATCACAATTGAAAAAAAAAATGTAGAGGAAAAAAATTAAAAATGACATTTTCATCCATAAACTCTGAGTCCTAAAATCTTCCACAGAGAGCCGCTTTAAAACACGAGCTGGACCTTTTCTAAAACAATGTGACCTGAAGAACCGCTGGCTCTGTGAGCTCATTTTATTTTCAGCTTCAACAATTAAAAAAATAAAATCACAAACAACCAACTCAGACAGAGACGGATTATTTCTGCACTTCAGTTTTTCCTCCTCTGCTCTTCTCTATCTGCAATATTCCTTTCTTCAGACTTTGGCATTATGTTTTAGTCATGTTCTTTTTTTCCCGGTTTCCATACTCCGTGTTTCATAATGTCTTCATGCTAGCTCAGTGCACGCCCCACGTGAACACGGTTTCACCCTGGGTGTTGGTGCCAGGCCTGCTCAGTCAGAAGCCCAGGGAACCAGTGATGTGTTGGCGGAGAGGCCTGCAGCTCTGCCTCCAGCTGCTCTCCTGCTCCTGTCACCGGCTAATTAGCCGCTAAACGCCTCCCTCTTAATTATCTGCTGTCTGTGCCGCTGTCCTCCGAGTTTCATCAAACTCATTCACCCTGGATAATGAAAATCGCTGAAATCAGCAGCACTTTTCAATTTGTCATTTCCCAATTTAGCAAATCGCAGAGCTGCTTAAGACTACACGGAAAATCTATTTAAAAAGCTGCTTTAATTGCCTCTGTGACAGAGCCAGTTTTATTTGTCAGTTCGGATAAAACACATTGCGTAACAAACAAGCATGCTGTAAATTTTACATTTAGTGAGCACTTTTTGAAAGTTTAGAATGTTTTCTCACAAATTTGTTAACTGAAAGTAATTCCAGGAGGAACTGAGACACTTGTTTGCCTTTTTTCAAAACCGATTGATAAAAATTGAACATTTTTCACCACAAGTGTTTTCCTTAAAGTGCAGAAAACTGCAGTGGTTGAAATAAGACAATAGAAACCAAAGGTTAGGAACAAGAGAATCATTTCTTACAGTTCTGACTCAGAGTCTCGGAGGAAATCATTCGCAGACGTTTGGTATTCTGTGATGCAGGGAGACACTGGACCTCCACATGAGGCGACGTATGCGCTGATGGATATTGATTATTTTGTCCACCGCCTGAGAAGAACTGCGGCTGTCTGAGTTGAGCCCCGATGTTATCAGGATGTCAGGGGACAGAGGACACCAAATGCACAAATAAACAGCGCTCAGCCTGCCTTGTGCTACAAAAAGAAATGCTCTGGGCCGTGCTCACACACCTGCATACATCTATCTACTGAGCTTGGATTTAAATTTGACACCAAGTTGTGAGTTTGGTTCCAAAATCTCGTCCACAACATCATGAAGTGACGCATTGATTTTACTGATCTGCAGCTTTTTGTTTTGTTTCACAGTGCAAAGTAAAGCCAGAGTATTAGTAAAAGACAAATGCTCTTTATTGACTATGCATTTCACATGAACCATAAATTATCATCTGCAGGGATTTATTAAGTGCATCAGTTTTAATACAAACTAAGTTTCAGTCTGAATTTAAGCATATATAACACTGTGGAAGAGCCATGATGCCTCGTCCTGCAGATTTGTTAACGTCTTTGTGGTGACAAGATTAATTTATCATAAATACTTTAGAGCTCTAATAAAACCAAAGAATGTGTCCAATGTGAAACTTATTCCAGTCTTTTCTAATGAAATTTGCTTCTTTTGAAACTATAATGATTGAGTTAAAATGTGAAAATACTGGCCAACGTCCAGCTCCACGTACGTCATGAATCTGAATATCGTCTCTGTTTAATTTGGCAGCAACATTTTATTTAGAGTTTTTAGCTTTTTCAAGCCATGGGATCCAAGACAAGGTGTTTGAGAAATTAAATTTAATTTAGGAGATTTTTATTTCTGGGAAAAGATATATGACACTTAGGGATGCACTGATATGAAAATCTGGACTGCTATTGATATCCAATATCTGATATAAATATTTGTGTTGCGGTTGTTAAATTTCATTACTGTTTAAAAACCTTCAGAAAAAACCCAACCAGAAACAGATAAAACTGAATATTGGTTGTTTATATCGATCCAGGTTTATTTATTGGACCGATAAGTTAGAAAATGACAGATATCGACTGATACTGATGTTGGCACCGATATATTGTGCATCCCTAATAACACTTGTACCCAACTGACACTTTCCAAGACCCTTTGTTTTTCAAAAACACTGATGGATGTCTCCTGATCAGGCCGGCTGTGCTGGTCACTTCCTGTACCAAACCAAACCAAACCAAACCAAAACAAAACAAACCAAAACGTTAACAGATTGACAACAATCAGCCTTTTTATCCCCATTTGTTTCTCGCCTTCAGGTCATTGTTTGGGGAAACTACGGACGAATGGACCGTAAAAGCTTCATGGGCGTAGCTCGAATCCTATTGGAGGAGCTTGACCTGAGCACCATGGTGATTGGCTGGTACAAGTTGTTCCCTACCTCCTCCATGGTGGACCCGACCATGGCGCCACTGATCCGCCACTCATCTCAGATGTCTCTGGAGAGCACCATTGGACCATGTTGTGAGAGATCCTAAGACTCAGGAAGGAAACTGTGGAGTTTCCTGTCGCTCAGATTAAACTGAGTCTGAAGAAACGTTTTTAAACCCTGTAGCTCTGCGCCTGGCTCAGCTGGTCACCACTTCACCTGCACCAGGAACAAGTTAAGATTCACAAGTCTGGGGAACGATCAGAACTGATAAATGACTGTGCTAACCAGCCGGTTGTCCTGCATTCATTTGAAATATATAATAGTTTGGAAGCAGATTGTGTCCCATGACTCTTGGGAACCGCATTTCTTTTATTGTTGTAACTGACCATCCCTCAGACTCTAAGGGAGATTTCTCTGCCTTCAGATGTCTTTGATGGAAGGAGAAACCAAACCCTCCTTAATGAGGATACTTCAAAGCAGAGCTCGGATGCTGACATTGATCACATCCTATTGGGACTCGGCGGCTCCGTTTGCTGCAGCTGCCCGCCTCCTCTGCAGCCTACATCCAACTCTCATTCCCAGGGCTGCTTGTTGTCTTTCTACGTCCTCACCGTAATGTTTGAGAAACCAGTTCCTATCGATGGATGTGTATGCAGCAGGACTAAAAACACTAAGGTCTAAGTTATTTGTTGCGACATACCAGGAGATACTGGGTCCAACCAAATGAGCTGTTTTTGTGTTTTTTTTCTCTGCGTTCCACATTGGTTGAATGATGTTCAACTCCATGAAACATGTGGGCGATCCCAACATGGCTGACAGCTGTTGTAGCTTCTGGAAGGATCTGGATCTTAGCCTGAAGTTAGGGATGACGCTGCTGCTGGTTTCTGTGCACACAGTTCGTTAGAGCCTCACATCGCAGCATTTAGCTGGCTCACCTGTGGACCTACGTTACAGGGCTAATCCTTCTCAGTCCCCAAAAACTGTTTGCAACCTGCTAATGTTCACCAGTTACTAACTCACATGACATTTAAAGCACTTTTCAGTCTATTCAGTTGATGTTGTGTTGATTTTAAAGAGAAATATACATCCTTGCCTATTATAAAAAAGTGACAAAGTCAATTTATTCTAACTAGGGTTTCAAAAATAAAGGTGGCAAAGATTTATTTTTTGTAAATTGTGAATTATAAACGTCCTCCAGATTCTGTCCTGGTGCGAAAACTGAGAACTGCAGCGAAGAACCCCTAAATTAAATGAAATTGTATGCATGCAGTCTATTCTACAGGATTATGATTTTAATATAAAGTGGCTAATGTTAAATGCATGACATTAGCACATTTAAATTTTGCTGAGGCCTTACAGGGAACAGAATGTACCCAGCATGAAGCAGCCAGGTGTATTCTGGGTCTAAAGTAACAAATGTTTGTTCTTTATTTATTATTTCTGCTCTGCTTTGGTTCGTTTTCGCCTCCTCATGCAGATCACACTGAATGCAGCGGCCGCTATCACTGGAAAAAACAAGAAAAGTTCAATCTTGGTTGCTGTAAAGAGCAAACAGCTGCCTGTGAACCTGGCAGCTGCAGCAGCTCTTCAGATAGATTTCTAACATTCCTCTAGTCTTTTTTAAGCTTTGGTGAATAACAGTTTCTGTTGTGCCAATTTCTACCAGCACGTGTCTTCTTCCTCTTCCTCAGTTACCTTGTGGCATGTGCCATTGTGAGGGAGACAGCAGAAAAACCCAGCAGCATTCAGGCTGCGCAGAGAAGCGTCGCTTTCATTCTAAATTAAAGCCCTGATCCACTGAAAGCCAAGCCACCTGGTGATTAGCCATGCTTCGACTGAAAACCGGAGGGAGGAAGAGAGGGAGGAAGAGGAGAGAGAGAAAGAGAGCATGAAATCTTCTTTGCACCATCCAAACAAAGGATCTGTCTGGAATGACGTCAGGTGTTACAGACTTCAAAAGAGGACGGAGAAATGGGATGAACGTAAAGGGAACACAATGTGCACACTGTAGAGAAATTTTATTAGAGCAAAAACCATTTATTTGGGCACTTTAAGATCCATAATGTCTCCTTTCTGTGTACATATGACCACTGGTTGTGTCTTTTGGTGTGAGCCAAAGTGAATCTGTCATGACTTTGTTGATAAATGTTGAAACACAAGTGGAAGGAGGTGATGATATCTTTGGTAGATTCTTTTTCTGAGACTGTAGCAGTAGCTGGTAGCATCTGCATGACAGGTTAACATTTCTACTATTAGCACAAAACTTGATAAGATTTAACATGAGCTACACAGAGGTCACGGTTTGAACTGAGGAACATTCCTATGTAGCACTTTTATCCTTTCTTTCTTAAGATGTTTTGTTTCAGCTGCTTTCTGTTAAAAAATAAAACTAACTCATCAAGACTTTTTAATCTTCTTGTTGGTTAGAAGCAAAATTTTGAAATAAAATCCGTTTGGTTGCCGTAATCACTGGATGAATTCCTCTAATTCAAATCATTTTTTGTAAAAGTGGCCTCTGCTTTGCCGGTAGCATCGTTCCAAGCAAATTCCTTTCACTCTGTGAAGCAATAAAGCATCCAGTTCATGCATAACAAAAACACAAGTTATGATTTCATCACCAATGTATCAGTTCTACTGTCTGAAAAGCCATTCATGTTCTCCAGTGGGATGTTCATGCTTTACATGTCTGTGGAAGGTTTTGACACAAAACACACTTTGCAAAACCCAACAACTAAACATTATTGTACATTTAATTATGTTTAAACTCTCAATGGAAATGCCTCTAAAATGCTGTGCATGTAAACATTTTAGGAGATTTCTTTTAGCCCAGAAATCACTGCTCTGATTGGTCAACCTCTCAGTGGGTCTCAGCTCTGAAGGAATCGATTGATTTCAGGCCAGAAGCACTCTGGGTTGAATCCTCTACTCTCATTTGGTGGAAACACAAAAAGAGTTTCATCTTTGAAGACAATAAGCAGATAATCACTAAGCCTGAAAAGTGAAAGGTGTTGTGTTGCCAGCTATAATTACTGATTTGTCTGGAGAGAAGGAGATGAAGACACCAGCTCTCCTTCAGCTCAGACAGGGGAAGTTTGATGGATATTTAATATAATAGTTCATATTAACTAAATTATGACCACCTTGTCAAGCTTTGCAATAGCTCTTTGCTCACCGTTGTCCAAAACTGTTGATGCATGTGCAACACGAGTGATTGTTTTCTGATAAACCCCTTCAATCTGTTTTCAGACTGGATAAAAATCAGCAGCAGTGTAGAAATACACGACGCAGTCGGATGATCTTTGGAGATTATTGGTGGCTCTCCTCATGATGATCACAAACATTTTGCAGCAGCTTTGAACATACAACAAGCCTGGAGATAAAGGTTTATTGTCATAATGCTGGCAGCTGAAGTTACATGTTTAAGACCAGACAGCACCTGATTTACTACTTTACCCATTTCCAACATATTCCAAGGAGAGCATCAACCAGTGGAAAACTTTAAAAAATGTATTTTATCTTATGGATGGTTTCACAAAACGACAAATATCCCTAACATTAAGAATTAACTGATGGCTGGGAACAAAATACATAACAGCAGCTATTTCTGAACTTTAGGACATGTTAGTAAATCTGTATGAATCTAAAATAGACATATTTATATTTACATGAAATAACTGCAGACTGTGACCCAGGGAATGTCAAGGTTATGATATATTGAGAACTAATATCCTAAGTGATCCACAAAAGGAAACAAACTTCTGCATTCCCGACTTTAACTTTAGAAATAAAGTCAGATGCTTTTCCTGTTAGCTCAAAGCTAGTCCTGTACCCGACGGAAATGTCCCGCTGCTTCATAGCTCTGTAGATTTAGCTGAAATAAGGCCTAATGAGAGTCAAACTTGTAAAGATTCTTCCTGTCATTTACTCCAACTAACATGCATTCATTGGGCATTAGGTGAAACGTTGGTTAGCTTTACTTGATTGTAAAACCTTAATAGCCGGTTTGTATTGTGTCTGAAATGTTTATGTGCTAAAAACCTGAAGGAAACAAAATGTACATCTGCACCACTGACAGAGTCAAAGCCAGTTAGAAGTGATTGTTCTTTAAAAGCTGCTTCGGGTTGTTTTGTCACTTTAAGGTCTAATGGATGAGCTACTGAAATGAAATGTCGCAGTTAGCATACGTCTCACCAAAACGTTACGGTTTCCCTTTGATTCTGTCACTTGAATGTTAAAATGTAAACTTTATCAATTGTAATGTAAATAGAGGCCTTAACACACATGACACACATTTTGTCAGGGCTAAGGACAAAGAATTGTCATATTATCGTATCCAAACAACACAAAACAAGAAAAAATATACATATGGTATCAACAGTTCAACCCATGACCAGTAGAATAGAAACTATGGAGGTTATTATTTTCATGTGTTTCAAACAACTTTTCCAGACTGACACTTTGACCAAGGTGAACTGCACTTTATTATTATTATTATTATTATTATTATTATTATTATTATTATTATTAGTTTGTTAAGACATTTTTGAGGCCTGTTGAAAGCAGAGGACTCTCTCCATCTATAAGAACGTTTCTGCTTCCTGCTGTTTTCTGTTTGGTTGCAGTTCTGCAAAACTCAGTAAAATACACTAAATATCTCATGTTAAATATTTTAACTTTGTGTCAAACTGATCTCAGTCGTTTCGATGTGACGCTTTTTCATGTTGGCATTTTTAGTTCCAACTGATTTTATGTCCAAATTATTCCAACCAACACAGAATTTCAAGACATTGTAACTGTTACTAGCTATTAATAAATTATAATATTTTGTATTTTAGTAATGATGAATAACTATAATTGGTTAAATCAACGATTACTTTTTAAGGATAGTTTGATGTATTGGCAATTACATTGTTACAGAAATATACAGAAATAATTCACAACAGTTTTAAATCATGAGAGAGAAAACATTCAGACTGAATTGTTTAGGGAAACGTCTGGTGGAAATGTGTCTGTTTTTTGCAGAAAATGCACCTAAGACTTGAACTGGCTTTAAAGTTGAACAAACATTGCTCATGAAAATGTTTTTCTCGTCAAGCAACAAGAAATTTAATTATGTTTTTTCATGTTTTGAGTGGCAGTGTGTCATTTTGAAAGATCATTTTGGTGAAGGAGTGGGAGGATAAGAGGGTTGATACAACACCAAACGCTGGCTGGTGGAAGATTTCCTCTGCTCTGCTGCTGTGCAGACGCAGCGGTTATTAAACTATACCCTCCATCTTCTCTAGCAATACTCATAAAAACGTTCCCCCTCATGCCATCTGGAGCATCCTCCCATCTGATGTGTCCCACATAAGCACGAGCGAAAACATTTTCAGGCTGTCTTACTCTGCTGAGAATCAAAGATGAAATCATTTTTCATCTATTTTCGTCACATTTTGCTGTCTTTGTGATTCATCCCCTCTGTACTGCTCTTACGATACGAAGCCATAATATTTCCATTCACAGCCTTAAATTTTAAATTTCCAAACATTTCTTCCTTCCGCTCCATATATATATACATACTGGAAGGAGATGTTTTGGTTTTTGGGAGGTGTCATAAGGTTCTGCAGGCCTTTATGTTGTTAGAAACATGTGTGAGCAGCTGTGAAAGCAAAGCTGATTATAAATCTGCTTTCCTCCGTCTAGAGCATTTACCCAGGGATAGTTTGCCAAGTATGTGTCTGTTTTAAGCCTCACCTGTCTGTAGTTTCTGATGTTAAATATCTTCACTGGATACAGTTTCCGTTTGAAAATCCTGTTCCCTTTTTTTAGCTTCACTTGATCAACACCAACAAATGTTTGCATAAACCTGGTGTTAGCGCAGCGCTAAGCAGCAGAAGCATGTGTGCATCGCTTTTATTTATTGCTCATGTTTTGGCACCTTGAGGACTGATTTGTTATCAGGGCAGGAAAACGATGATGTAACTTTAGTTTTAATCACTGCATTTAGATTCTGGCTATATTTGCAGATTTTCTGACAAACTGTTCGGTTGTTGAGTAAATGCACAATTTGGTGTACTGGTATTCTAATCCAGCTGTCAATAAAATAGTTTAACTCCATTCCTGTCTGCTGTTTATTGTGTTGAATTTGTGACAGTTATTTAATGTCATATCAGAGTTGGGTAGCAACTGGTTCCGTTTAATTGAACAACTTTTTTGAAAAAAAAAAAAAAAAAAAATTTCTTGGCCTCATTTTGTTGGTTTTTTTTTGTTACTTTTAAGAATTATTCTCATTTTCATCCTCAAAATACCAACATTTCCTTTTAACTTTATATTTTGGTTCGTCTGATAATAATTTGATCTGTTAGTCAGTACTTGAATAGACTTTTTTAGAAATACTTTTCTACTCTTGTGTAATTTCTTGGGCAGCTATTTTTGCTTTTACTTGAGTATAAATATGTTGAAGTAGTTCTGACTTGACTACAATCTATGGGTACTCTGCCCACCTCAGTGTATAACGCATCAGGGAGCTTATTTTCTCTTACAGTAACTATTTTCACAAATTAAATTCTGACCTGTCAAAACTTGAAGATGCCACTGGATCTGATTTCCACTCATTCCATCAGAGCGGCTCCCTCCCTCCGTCTGCCTTTGTGGCAGATGTTTGGACTCCCTGGTGGCCAAACCGATCAGCTAGTATTAACGTCTCTCTTATCACACACACACACACACACACACACACACACACACACACAGCAGTAGCGTGACAGGAAGCCAGGTCGCTCTATAGCACACAGGACTGGAATGAACATGCGCAGCCTGACAGACAGAGGACACGCTCACACCGTAAGTTCAAGTGCAAGCGTGACTTGCATGCACAAAAGACAGAAAGATAAATTCACACAGAGGAATTGGACTAAGCAACAGGAGGCCCTCTAATGGAGCAAAGGCAAATTGAAACATAAATCATTTCCTCCACAGGAGAAATTACATCTTCAAACAACACCACATAGCCGTAGCCGAGCGCAGCTCCTTCTGCACGTAGGAAGGAGCTGCGCTCACACTGAGCCGCTCTGCTTCATCACTGCCTGCTTTTCTTGCAGCCTGCTGTGGATAAAAAAGCTTTATTTCACATAAAGAAAGGGGAAATTTGAAAGTTTTTTAAATGTATTTCTCTAGTGACTACTAACCTTTGGTTTTCTAGTATTCAGATCTACTTAATTAATTTCAATTGTAAATATTTTACTTTTATGGATTTTGGTGAGAAAAAAAAATCTGTAAATAAATCAGCTGAGATGTATTTGTAATGATAATTTCCATTGCAAATAAAATAAAAGCAGCAAAGGTCAAATAAAGTCTTTGATTTGACTTTCAGTAGAGAAGGCATTGTAGTGATGAAAGATGGATTTTTCCATCAGAATCTGGACGGAGCATTTTAACATCAGAGGGTTTCCTGCAGCATCAAACAGAACTTAAAGGTTCTGCAGTAAACTTCTAGAAAACTGAACATCACAGGCTTTAAAGGCAACAACATATTCTTCCATTTGAACCACAATATAAGTAATAATTAACGCAGCTGGAGTGTCATATTAGTATTTAAATATTATTTTTGGGTAAAATCAATACTTTCACCTGTTACACAATAGCTGAAGCCTGTTGAATATGGTCAGTGAGCTAAAGCAGAGATTCCCAGACATTTCCAAAACCTCCACAAAGCACTGACCTCTGACCCCCTTCACAGACAATGCTGCAAAACAGGTGTTGCAAAACACATTGCTGTAAAACACATTGTTTATTCACTATTCAATAATTATGGCAGTCATTTAGCATAACTGATGCATTATACTGTCTGATTTTAAATGGCAGCCTGCAATCTGAAAAACACCGAGTCCTCCTCTATTTGTAAGACGGTTTGTCATTAATCAAAACTGGGTAACAAATGGGGGTTAACTCTGGACTGAAGTGTGTGGAATAAGCTGCACTTTTGAATTAAAGGATCTAAAGGAATAGAAATAAGTATATTGTCCAGAATGATAAAGAAAATAACATTGACAACGATTATTTTAAAGAAGGATAAGATCTGGTGTTGTTTGGAAATGTTTAATAAATCAGAACAGATAAGATACAAGTAAGTGGACTAAACTTCATAAAGTGCCATTCAACAAAGTATTTTAACGTCACTGATATATTGAAAAAGTTAGCTAACTTTTT
The DNA here is from genome assembly GCF_001443285.1 of Poecilia latipinna. Classification (NCBI taxonomy): domain Eukaryota; kingdom Metazoa; phylum Chordata; class Actinopteri; order Cyprinodontiformes; family Poeciliidae; genus Poecilia; species Poecilia latipinna. The sequence continues at coordinate 131,556 of NW_015112851.1, forward strand.
CAATATATAAACATTATTTGCCAGTATCTATCTTGTATTGTAAATCTACTAATACATATACAATCCATTCCTAACATTTCTGTATATTCTGTATAATCTGCATAATCTGTATATGTGCATATAGCTCCCATATTTTTATCTAGATTATATTTATACTGAACATTTTATTTTTATAACCACCTTTGTACACCTGTAAATACATATTTATACCCTGTATAGCACTTTTGGATAGATGCAAACTACATTTCATCACTTTGTACTTGTGGCGGTGCAATGACAAAAAGTTGAATTCTATTCTAAAATAACAATCACAGTAGTTACTTCGGGCCAATTTAGTCACGTAGGAAACACTTCTGGGTTGTTTAGAAACTAGTTTCTGGCTGCCAAGTCAAGAAATTCTGCTCGTGAACATTACGTTACTATTTTCTTTCATTTTTACCTGTGAAAGGTGATGCCAGTGGATCCAGTTTGTTCTGTAAAACTATTGAAACAAGTCTATGCAGCACATGAATCAGGGACCTCCGGAAGCTCTACTGCCACATTCAAGATGGCGGCGATGAAACGTAGAACTCAGTGCTCAATGAGGCTCCCACATATTCATGTCTATGATTTTACCACATCAGTTTTAGCCACATATGAGCCACTGAAGATTTTCGTCATACTACCGGTAAGAATTTAAAACTGCTTCAACCCCTGGCTGGAAGTTTGATGATGCAGAAATTTATTTACTACCACATAACACCAAACACAACATGTGACATATGACCTTTCACAATAAATATACGTTTTTTTAAAGTTCCTTCTGTAAGAAGACTTCCACACTTTCACTTTGAAAGAAGAAAATTGTTCACACATTTAAAATATTTCAAGTTAAAGTTTTACTCAACTTTAGACCGTTCTCAGAGTGGATGTACTAAATCTAAACATTAAGTAAAACATTTCAATTTACAACTATTTTAAATCATGTGGCAAAAATATTTAAGATTCCTTTTACTGTTTGTCAGAAATCTGGTTGCTGTTTAGATCCAGCATGTAAGTTCAGGGAGATTTGCTGCATTGATTCACTGCTGTAAACACACAAAATGTAAAATATTTATTTATAAAACAATTTAACACAATAGTTTAAGTTAGCCTCTTCAACCTACATTAATCTGTTTTTGTTAAATACATTCACAAAATATGAAATGTTCATCTAATCCTATTCAAAATACACTAAACATTTTTAATGTGTTTTTCATAATTAAAATCTGTCGCTAAAAAGGATTTATTTTTGATATATCTTTACTATTAGCTCTTTTACTGTATGCTCTTTTTGATAGCACATTCAGTTTTCTTGTTTTGTTTCAGACAAAATATGTTTAAACATCAGAAAAAAAACTTTCACTTCTTACTCCTTTCCCAACAGAAAAGTCGTGGTAAACAAATTATTTTGTTCTTGGTTATGAATGTTTTTCTCTGTCCCACTGATTGCTTGTTCTCTTGTTTTTAAAACCTGTTTGAAATAAAATAAATAAGTAAAACATTGACTCAATGTGATTTCTTTACACATCGTTTGTCATGAAGTTCTGCTTCTTCAGCTGCAATCAGAGTAAAGTCACAGCATAACTGGCATATTGTTGGATTTCCAAGTCCTCTAGCATGTAACATAGTTAGCAAGGCCCACATAGTTAGCATGCTAAAGATAGCTACCCTTCATCTCAGCATTTATATGAGAACTAATGAGGCACAGGGAAATGTGTGTGTGTGTGTAGGTGTGTTTCCAGCTAAAGAAACTGGTCTGTATGTTGTTCAGTCTTGTATCTCTGTACTCCGTCTGTTTACTATGTTTGAACTCTATAAATGCATTATTTATGTTTCATGAAAGAGCTGAATAATCAGCTTTTCTGTCCTCAGTCTCCCAGTGTGATAATAACATCGTCATCCTGTCCTTTCCACAGCATTTCCCCCTCAAAGTCCAGCATCTTGTGTTTGCGGCAGCGCAGAAGAATCCCCACCACTTTGTCTGAAATCTTCACGTAGCGGTCGAAGAGTCTTCCAAAGCTGATGATAGTCCGACCCTCCTTGTCTTTGAAGCCCATGTCCTTGATGATCCAGACCATTTCCTCCATCTCTCTGTGGATGTGTTTGTGGGCCCGGTCTCCTCTCTCAGCGGTTTTGGAGCCGTCTTTGGGCCGACCGTAGCCAGAATCCCCTTTGCGGAGACGCTGGGACATCGCAAAGTCGTAGTCAAACTCCTCGCTGAAGGGGTTGAGCTTCTGGCCCTCCATGTGCTGCTCGGACCACTGCTGCCAGCGGCTTTTGATGTCACCCATGGAGGCAATCTTAATCTGCAGATAAAAAGTAGAGTTAAAACAATACATAAAACAGACCACAAAGTAAACATATTTATAAAGACAGTCATGAAGCTTATAAGTCAAAATTAGACTTTTCTCTCGTTGTGTTTCTGTTACAAATGTGCACAAAATTGTGTCAATATTCCACTAATGTAAAAAAAATAAATAAATAAGAAACAAAAAAATCCTACATGAATAAGTTTTTTCACTAGATAAGTCTTTAAAAACATTAAAAACATGATCCTCCAACTACTTCCTGTTGTCTTCTTCTTGGTTTTCAGCAGCAGTAACATCCGACTGTCTGTCATGTGACTTGTGATCTGAAAAATGGCTTCCATTCCAGTTCCACTGCAAATAATACAATTTCTACACATCCAAAAATAACACTCCATTCTAGCAACAAAACATTTGACCAAAATGTTGTGGTAAAATATATATTTTTTAAATCAGTGTTTCCATTAAGAAAACAGATTTTTGAAATGTCAGTTTGCTCAATTATTATACCATAAGTGGAAATGCAGCTTCTGTCTGTGATCAGTTTTGGTTTTTACACAAAAACTGATAATTTTTTCCTCCTTTCAATGTGTGGAAAACTTTGGCATCAACCATTTTCCATTGACTTGTCACAGTTATAATTTGAGATTAATGACCTTTAGTCTTGAAATAAACTCCAGTTCACTCCTTGAAATAGATATCCAGCTTGACATTTGCCTTGACGTTCACTTGCATACTGTGAAGTTTTGGAAAATGTTTTCTGAGTAAACCAAAATGCTCGGAACTACATGTTGCAATCTTTGGAAAATCTCTGGTCCTGTGAAGGTGATCATGCTGATTAATGCATGATTGCAATTAATAATTGCGTAATAAACACAATATACATTTAAAAAAGTAGAGCATACACTCATCCACATTAGATTAAGTATTTTCAATAATATTAAGAGACTTTTTTAGCATTCAGACATATCTAAGTCTTCTCTTTCTTTTCTTCCTCATCTTGTGGTAAGTTGAGATTTAAAGGTGTTTCAGCTGTTTTACAGTTTTCTGGAAGTTTGTTCCAGATTTGTGATGCATAGAAACTGAATGCTGCTTCTCCTCGTTTGGTTCTGGTTCTGGTTCTGGATGCAGAGCAGAACCAGAACCAGAAGATCTGAGGGGTCTAGACGGTTGGTACAGCAACAACAGATCTTTAATGTATTGTGGTGCTAAACCGTTCAGTGATTTATAAACTAACAACAGTATTTTAAAGTCTATCCTCTGAGCTACAGGGAGCCAGTGTAGGGCCTTTAAAACTGGTGTTATGTGCTCTATCTTCCTGGTTTTAGTGAGAACACGAGCAGCAGCATCTGGATGAGCTGCAGCTGTTTGATTGATTTATTAGTCAGACCTGTGAAGACGCTGCTGCAGGAATCAATGCGGCTGAAGATAAACGCATGGATGAGTTTCTCTAGATCGTGCTGAGACATTAGTCCTCTAATCCTGGAGATGTTCTTCAGGTGATAGAATGTCGACTTTGTGACTGTCTTAATGTGGCTCTGAAGGTTCAGGTCAGAGTCCATCACTACTCCCAGGTTTCGGGCCTGATCGCTGGTTTTCAGTTGTAATAACTGAAGCTGGACTTTTTAAAAGCATGAGTAAACGTCTGTATAAATTATATGGTTTGCAGCAGTTGCAGCTCTTTTTTTATTAGAGCTAATTTATGAATGTTAATATTGAGTTCTCAGCCTTATTGCATGTTCATTTTTTATAAATAAAATGAAAAGGGTTTAAAATAACATTTATTATCAGTGGGATCAGTTAGGTTGTGATCCTGTAAATAAAGAGGAGTTTAGATTAAATCTTCCCAGTTTCATTTGTGTCACCAAATAGAAAATGTAACTTCCTCATATATTTTTTTTCAAAGTGTGTGTCTGTGTGTGATTTTTTTACAACCCTGTCCTCCAAAGATCTCTCTGCTCTGTTTTGCTCTGGCTGTTCCACCTGAAGGTCATCAGGTTGGAAAACACGTTGCAGAATGTGACTATATTTATTGACATATATTCCATTGCACAGCAGGTGCAGCGTGTGTGTGTGTGTGTGTGTGTGTGTGTGTGTGTGTGTGTGTGTGTGTTTTTACAACCCGGACGTTGTCCCTGGTGACTTCTTGGATTTGTCACAGGGGCCCATCAGTTCCTCAGCCTTTTATGGCAGACATGTTAGTATTAGACTTATGCAACTGTTGTTCTGTTTGCCGTCCGAGGAGGAGTTGAATTTCTTCAGGTCACTTTAAGGTCTGTGCTCACGCTGTGTGTGTGGCACATGTCGTAATAAGGCTTTTATTTTTTTCTGCATCTGATTCAGACATCAGACACATTTATTGTTCGGGAAACTTTCCATTCCTCTTATGGAAAAAAAGTTTATCGTTGAATAAGAATCTAATGAAATAAAACTTGTTTAAGCTTCTCAATCAAAGCCTGTTATAGGAACAGGATGCATGTTAAACATCCACCCAAAGTTAAACACAACTGAACTGCAACCAGTGGAATATTTTCTTTAAATGATAAACAGATGAAGAATCAACTTGAAAACTATTTTCAATAAAAGATTTTCAGCATTTCTCAAGCAGATGTAATTTGTGGTAAGGGAAGTAATTATAAATGTACTTATATTTTGGACTGGAAATAATAATAAACAAATGAAAAAATATTATTTTCATCCCCACTATCCATCTGTTCGAATGGAGATGCCAAAGCAGCTTCAGCAGTAATCAGATCTCATTTGTTCAGGTCATCACTGCTAAAGGTGCAGATATGAGTATCACATTTAGAACCTAAAAGTTGATATTCTGACATGGTTTTAATCATATTTGTTCTGTTTGTTTACATGTAAGAAATCTGTACTCCACACAAAACTTTGTTTAAACTATTGGACTATTCAACAAAATAAGCAAATAACTCAAGTTTACTCATAATTCTTAACCATGTTTTTATGTTGTATTATTTAATAGTTCCTGGAGAAACTAATTTCTGATTTTTAAACTGAGTCAGTGACAGACAAAAACTGCTGAATGAATAAGAATGAAGGAGGCTCAAAAAGCTCAAACAATCTGAACATGTAAGATTATCTGTTGATTTTTCTGGGCACCTTTACGATCCTCACAGATGTTTTGCATGTCCTATTTGTTTATGTCTGTGCTTTAAGCTCTTTACCTTTGGCCTGTTGGCTCGTGTTTTAACTAGGCCTTCACTTTGTTCGGCCTTGGAGTCGCTGTTGTCGCTGAGTCCGCCGTCCTCTCCCAGTCCGCTGTCCTCTGTGTCCACGCTGCTGCTTCTGGAGCTCAGTTTCTTCTCCTGGAGCATCATCTTCCTGTCCTGGATGTTCCCACCTTGTCCTGCTGCTTCCGCGCTCTGCAGCGCCCTCATCTGACGGCGGCGTGTTGGCGACTCGTTGCCCAGAAACGGCTTGCTCTCTTCGGGACCGGACTCCATTTTGTCACGGATTTCGTTTATGACGTTGTTGCTGCTACACTCGCTGCGTTTCAGCTGGACAGTCTTGGTGACGGAGCAGGTCCGGATTTTGTTTTCTTTGCTATCGCCGGGATCTGCTTTGATTACTCTTGGAGTAACGCTGAGTTTTACCACGTGGCTTTGGTCTTTCTTGCTTTCCTCCTCTACAGATGAAGGCATCCAGCCAGTTGGGATTGAATCTTGTTTGCCTGCATGTTCGCTGGCCCATCCTTGCCAACTCTTGGCCAAGTTCGCCACCATTGCAGCACATTTGATTTTGCGTACAGCCCGTTTAAATGGCTGCGGTTCCTGCGGTGAAACGGTGGCGGTGTCTCCTCTACTCATTCTGACACGATGATTTCCAAATATTTGTGTTTAATCAATATTTCTCTTAAATAAAGTCTTGTAATTACTGTTGCTGTTTCTTCCAGTGACTATGTAAAACAATTTCCAACAAGAAATTAGCACAATACGATTGGCTTGAAGTGCTATCGAAATGTTGAAATCAAAGTTTGCAAAAGGTTTTCTCCTGCTGAGAAAGTGAACAATTAAAAAAAAAGTTTCCAATCTCAAAATTTGAACAAAACTTTGCTGTCGATCTTGGCGGCTGCTCAGCCTTTAAAAGCCTCCACAGATCCCTGCAGAAACATTCAGAGCCTTCTGGATCCTGTGGCGGGTCAGTGGGTGAGCTGCTGGTGTGAAGGGTGCACAGCATTGCTTCTAATCTGCTGAAGCCCCCCTGGCACCACCACCACCTTTAAATAGGAAACGGTCGTAAAGGAAGTGATGCAGCCTCCATGTGAGACATAAAAGTCCGGTGTCAACATTCTTGTTGCTGACAGACACACACACACACACACACACACACACACACACACACACACACACACACACACACACACACACACAGTTACTGAGGAGTGGAATTTCTCCCACTGGAGTTCAGGGAACAGGTGTCCAGTGGTTTTAGTAACTCCCTGATTTCTGTCCTTATGCATCAATAGGATGAATCACAAACTGTCTGTCCTGTGAGTTAACCTGCTATACACAACAGCATGACATAACCTGCGTTCAGCTGTACTCTGATTATTTAGGGACATGATCTCACACATGATACACGTTTAGTTGAACTAGATGTGCTGTGTGAATTCCTAACTTGTTGGTCACATGCATAGAAAGCAGGACGAATGTTCCTCTACATGTCTATGCATGTACAGCAGAGGCTATTTCAGTCTGTGTATTCATACTTAGGTGATCATTAGTCAGCCGTATCGTTATGATACGTTATGACACTCTGACACCAATCATATGGTGTCAGAGTGTCTAGTACAAGTAAAGATTTTATCATTTGTTGGCTGGAATTTCCAAATATTAACTTTGCTCAAAAGGTAAGCAGTCAATTTGAAGACCAAGCTAAAATACAGTAAGTATTAAAAATATTACTCACATCCTTAAAACATCAAGTTTAACTTTTGTAGAAGAAGGAAAAGAAAGAAGGAGGAGGAGAGTGTCTAATGTTGGATAGACTAAGAAATAGTTCCCTCCTGGTATCAAGATGTTGATCTGGAGACTTAAATATCTCAGTAAAGAGAATTTGATCATTTTGCACACATTTAGGTCATGCACTTTGCGATAATATTTGATTAATTACTTTTATTGTATGCAAAACATTTCTGCAGGTCAGAAGTCGGAAGTATTTCCTGTTAATGTTTTTCAACCCTGATCATGAGGACACACAGTTTCCCTGCTGCAGCACATAAAAATTCAATTGATCACTGATAAATACTTTTTACTGATCTGCAGTTATATGGATGAAGTGTGTTAAAGCAGGGAAACATCTGAACATATGCAGGGCAGTGTGACTGGAGCAGCAGAGAAGGAAACATTGTTTTACAGCATAAAATATGATCGTAAACATGGAAACAACTCTGCAATGCAAAGCAATGAACGTCAATTTTTCAGAGCATTTCCACAGTGATTTACTCTAATAGAGTTTGATTGTTATCATTACTGCAACTTTTTATGATTAAGATAAAAAAATAACAACCCAGGATTGTAATAATAAATCGTAATACTCTGTAAAAAAATGACTTTTTTATTCAGTGATGAACATGGTGTATCCAGAGATTAGAGTTTAAAACAATTTAATAAGATTGAACGAGATAACCAAATAGGCTAATAGATATTTACAGTCCATAAAAAGACCATTAACTGCTTATCGCTTAGCAGAATCACATTATGATCCTGGTAATTTGATAAGACAAAAATAGAAATCAAGCAGCGCATGTTGAGAATTATTCCTTTGTTCAGATTTGACTTCCCTGAAACATTTTCCAATGAAATATGAAGCTGAATTTGTCTTCTGAGAGTCTAGAGACAAAAATACCCGAATAAGGGGCCACATTGTTGTCATATCAGGTCTCTGACATGTGTGTGTGTGTGTGTGTGTGTGTGTGTGTGTGTGTGTGTGTGTGTGTGTGTGTGTGTACTGTATGCCAGCGTTGGGTTTCCAGCCTCACACCAGCTGCTGCTTCACGTGCACGCTGCTGCTGCATGCTGCGCGCTGCAGGCTTCAACAGGAATAGATACGGCTGGCATTAGGAAGCCATGAGAAAGGTGTGAGAACACCGTCTAATGACTGGAGTCTTTCTGCTTGAGTTAACCAAAGAAGAAGCTTTTTATGTATGCAGATTGTGTCTGGCTGAATAATAATAACCCAACACACTTTGATGAGAAAACGTTGCGTTACTTTGATAAAGTTTGTTAGCAAGTGAAGAAACAGAGAGGCGAGAGTTACCAGACGTTAATTTTACTAGCTTAATTTTATCTTGTTCTAATAGATTCAATGTAAAAACATAACTAAACATGATTGCAAAATAAGGTTTGCATAATATTTTAGTATTTTTTTTGCCTGAAATGACCAGAATCAAAGCCAAGTATAAACAGTATAAAATAAAATTGGAAGAATTAACAGAAACATAAGTTAGTTTAACACATCAATTTGTCTGTTTAGCTTTTCCTTGAATATATTTCTACAAATAACATCAGTTTTAACACATCTTTGCCTTCTTTCAGCTTATTCCAGACAGTTTTCTCCTAGTCTGGTGTATCTCAGTGTAAAAAGCGGGCCAGGTGGGACATAACCGGGTCTCCAGAGAAACGGTTACTTATCTCACACAGATGTTTGGGAGTTCGAGTCAATTTTGAATTTTTTCCTCTATCAAAACAAACTTTCATGTCAGAGTTCAACAACCACAGTGAGGCTATTTTGAATAACCCACATTTTATCAACCTGTCACACTGCTTTATTAAAGATCATATCAAGAAAAGCTGAATGTTGTTGTCCCTACTGTATGAACGAAAAACAAGAAAAGGAAACTGTAATTGTTTTTCATGACCTGTGGTTCTGCTAATCTCACACTGCCAGGCCTCTGTGTGGTCACACTCATAATGATAAGCTGCTGGTTTACTGAAATACCATAAAAATTATGGCAGAGGCAAATTGTACTTTAAAAGGATCATTACTCAAATGGAGTTTTCAAAGAAAGATATATTTGAAGCTAAGAGCAAAGCCTGAGTTTATGAGCCGGACTCACACACTTAATCTCTCATCTTCTCCCTGCAGAAAGTGAAATTTTCTTTAAATTAACTTGTGACTGAATCTATTTTACGACCACATTGCAGTACATTAACTGATGTTTATTATAGGTATATATCACATCCCAAAAATATATAATGGAATGAGAACAGAATATAAAATAATCTTGCATATATAATCTGCCATTTTGTGGCAGAGTTACAGCGCCACCAATTGGCCCGGCATACCTGCTACAGCTAGGAGCTAAAAGGCTAACGGTCGTCGGATGTTGCCTTTTCACTAACTGACTGTGTTCAAACTGTCCTGCTGTTTATTACACAGCGCACTGTGTTCAGTTTCTCTACTTATATTCAATGTGTGCTGAAATATTGAAGAGATTCTTAAGAGATTATTTACTAAAACAATATTTAAACATTTAAAATCGGTGTTCAGTTGAAACAGTAATTATGGCCCAAAGTAAGCTGAAAACTGTAATATAAAAAGTGAGGTGTGAGATTGTGACTAAATGAATGAGCATTTTGCACAACACTACTATTTTGCAAAACAATTTGTGTATATTTTTCAGAGATTATACACAGTATATTTTGTTCAAATTAACGTTCAAGTACATTTATGAATCTCATTTTAAATATGTGTCAAATTTTCCAGTGGAAAGTGAAACATTTTCGTAGGCTTTCTTTATTGTCATTGAATAATTGGGAAAAACTTTAACTCCATACTCTGCGAACCA
>NW_015112851.1:146328-345613 GCF_001443285.1 Poecilia latipinna
GTTTTAGTGGGGGATTATTGGTGGTGAGCAATATGCAAAATATGCATTGTTGTTGCTTCTTTGCTTCAACCATGTTTGTGAATCTGAGGGAAATAAAATAAATAATAAATACATTATCTCTGCACTTATATAACACTTAATCTACTTAATTTATCCCAAAACTGGATAACGGAGGAGGAAATTAGCGGCTTGAACAATATTTACATTTTGTGCAACTGAGGCTCGGATCAGAGTGTTTTCATGCCGCTCGTTCATCTCTTGGTTAATAAGTGTCTAATTGGAGGATGTCTTTTTCAGTATCTGCTGACGCCATCGCTGCAGGAAGGCCAGCCAGAAATGAGATCTCATTACTGGTTGGTTCTTCTGGCTGAGCTGGGAGCCAGGCCTGGCAGAGCGAGACACACACTGCGACAGCAGCGCTGCTGACACACTTACACACATTTTGTGTTACCAGCCCCAACCCTAAAATGGCTTTTCAGAAAACTTTACCCAGCTTTCCAAAGATGTTGCCCACTCCTTCACACCCAAATCCCAGTAAGAAAGGGGATGAAGTGGGATTTTTAGGAAGTACACTGTACATACAGAACACTCACACAAACAAACACAGACATCCTGTCCAAGTTTCACAGCAAGAAGACAGATTGGAGTCAGTGTGAGCGTGGTGAGACGAATGTTTTCTGGCAGTCAGTGATAAAGATGACATCACAGCACAGCCATGGTGATGAACAATGTGTTCTGATCCGTCTCCACTGAAAAGAGCAACGTCCCTCATTCTTCTCCCATAGTCCGGTTCGCAGCCCAAACAAACATTCAGCGTGCCGTTTTCCTTCAGGCCAGTGAAGATGAGACTCCTGTGGGACACCAAGAAGACCGGTTTATTATAAATGATAAAAGCTCAGAGGCTCAGCTGAGGCTTGAATCCAGGCCTGGGTGTTTCTGCATGGAGTTTGCATGTTCTCCATGTGCAGGTGTGGGTTTTCTCCAGGCACTCCAGTTTCCTTCTACAGTCAAAAAATATGACTGATAGGTTGAAACGTCTCTTCAAATTGTTCTCAGGTGTCAGTATTTGTCCTGTGTGTTTAATTTCACAACATAAGTGCTCAATAAATTTATTAATTACTCTGAAAATAATTATTCAGGGTATTTGCTGGTGAATATCTTTTGTAATAGTTTCAAATGCATCACAAATTCCTAATAAAAATAAGTCTAGCTGAATGTCGCAACACATTCTGAACAAATGTCTGTACTTTGGGACGTATTTTCAGAAGTTGTATTTATTTAGCTGCAGCTTTATTTAATTATGAATTTTTGTTAATTCATGTTCTCAGATGCAGCTTGCTCTGCACTTTAGCACTTAAGTTTTTCATTTTTTACGCACAGCTTCTGTGTCTTTGAATGAATCTGAGGACAAGGTCCATTTTCTGGTCTAAAACATTTTCCATTGAAAGAGAAAACAATCTGTGTCCTTATTAAGATGAAAAGAAAAATGCACATTAGCTGATATGAGCCTATTCCATGACATAAATGAGCCATGCAGAGATATTTTGATCTGCAGAGCCTGGCAGGTTGATTGTAAGAAGAAAAATGTCCTGATCTCACCGAGTCCCAGTTTGATATGACATTTAAGTTGATCAAATCAAAGCCAGGTTTATGCTAAACACCTCAGTCGTTGCTCAATTTTAAATGACCAACTGAATGTTTCTCTATGCAAAATGAAATGTCCAGACTGCAAAAGTTTCTGTGGAGGACGCAGAGTGGGACACACTCTGAGGAACGGTCATCTCACTGGCTGATCCTCAGTGAGATGAAAACCAGACAGAATCAGGAGTTACAGCTCCCTTCACAGTTATTGGTGGCCCCCATAAAGACATGAACTTAAAAACTAGCAGTTGAGAGAGCTTGATGACCAGGCATGGTGGGAAGAAACCAGGTTCAGCATGTTTCTCACAGTTCTGGTTGTAATATTAGTCATTCTTGAACATAGAAACATTCTAATTTCACTTTATGCTGCCTCTGAGATCCAAAACATGTCGTTTATCTGAGGTGTGTGTGTGGGCCAGATTTCCTTGTAAATGTAAAATCTTGATACATCATCATTCATTATTTTGTGTTTAACAATGAGGAGCAAGTATCTATTTACATTATCTCCACTGTCACCCTGTGCTTGTTCAGGATGATTACTTCAAAGTCAATGAATCGTTGTAATTGGCTGGGCTTCTCTGGAGAGATGCTTTTTTCCTAATTGGCATTATTTAATTTAAATTCACTAAATGAGTTCAAGATGAAATATGTTATTGGACTCAGACAGATTTGATTCAGTCATTTTGTGTGTGAATGAATCTTTTCATCCTGTAAGTTTTCTGAAATAATATCTGTTGTGTATTTGACAGTATATTAATAAACTCTGCAGGTAAATTGAGTACATGGGGGAAAATGCTGGATATGATCCTCATGAGTCACATTCCTCTGCTAATTACAGAAGCTACGTTTTGAGGCTTTGTGTAGAAGCAGCAGCAGCTGATTTGGTAGCAAAGCTCTTAATTCTCACCTGGTTTTTACCTGCATAAAGTTTGTTGTTTGGCTTTTCATGAACCTGGAAAGAAACTCAGAACTGCTACACTAAAACACCTGACCAGTCTTCAGACGAACCGCTAGCTAAGACCAAAGTGACGCAACTTTTATCACATGAAGCAGTGAATATGAAAACAGCTTGAATATTATAAACTAAGAAAAGCAGCTTAACAAACATAAACACTTAGCGGTAACTAAGGAGTCACTTCTGGAACTGTTTTATTTCGACCATTAGAATTTACAATCATCAAACGTTTGAACGCTCAGTTTTCCTTTGTGGAGATTCTCACAAGTCAGTGGAAACGTTGTTTTTATTACGTCTGAAAAAGAGAATTTGTTCTGCTCTGTTTTTAGTCACCCAGCTCCTGTAACAACATGCAGCATCAGCACTCAGGTGACAGAAGACCCAAAAAGTAAAAGCAGTTGGTGTTTATTTTGCTTGGCCTGTTTGTGCAGAGGTATGCTTGATAAGTTGTGAATGTTGCAGCACTTAGAGGTTAATTATTGTTATTTTTACCAGCTGAGGGAACAGCGAAGTGGGGCAGCGTCAGATCAGAGAAGCTCCGTCTGCAGGAGAGCGCCAGCCGCAGACAGAAATAAACCTGACAGTTCTGCATTCCTCACTCTGTTCCCTTTCAACTGTGAATATGACACCGCTGAGTCACACGGGGACATGTGTGTGTGTGTGTGTGTGTGTGTGTGTGTGTGTGTGTGTGTGTGTGTGTAGGTGTGTCACTTAGAAAGAGCTTGTCTACGCAAAGTTCATACGTTTTTATGCATAAGTGCAGGCCGTTCACTGATGTATAGATATGAACAGGAAAACATAATAGGATCAGTCATCTTCAGTCTTCTGTCACACACACACACACACACACACACACACACACACACACACACACACACACACACACACACACATCTCTGCTTTGAAGTATCAGTGTATACGTCTATAACTCACCAGCTTGTCCTTAATTCCTGATTATGGTTTATTTTCTTGTCATATTCTCAGCCTTCATGTAACTGAACAGACAATAACAGAGAATTTAAGAGACACATTTAAAAACATGGATCACAAAACTGTCACAAAAATGACAATGGTTTTGTCTTAATAACTCCTGAGTTTACAAAGATTTAAATGTTCACATTAAAATGATTGCAGTGCTTCATCCCCTTCATTCCTACTAAATGTAGTGGATTCAATAAATTGGCTGTATTTTTGCATATTTTCTAAACCTAAGTGACTTTTCCTTTTTTGAAAAATACTGAGTATGACAAAGTACTTTTAACATAACAGTTAAACTCCCTATCTCATTCTGATTCAATTTATTTTTTCCTTTCAACATTTTCCTTTTAGCAGTCTTTGGAAAATGAATGCATAGTTCATGTTTCTCCCTCCCTGGGTAATCTTTGCCTTTCTCTTTACACTCCACATTGCAGATTTTCTGCTCTGCTTGCACACAAGTGAACGTCCATGAGGGAGCAAATAAATCTGCAATACTGCAACAAAAATGTCCAGGTTGTAATAAAACTGCAACAAAAGACACATTTTCCCATGTTTTATTTTGCCTCCTTTCTTTTCCATCTCCATTTCAATCTTACTTATTGTTAAACGCAAAATAATGAATGATGATGTATCAAGATCTTACATTTACAAGGAAATCTGGCCCACACACACACCTCGGATAAACGACACATTTTGGATCTCAGAGGCAGCGTAAAGTGAAATTAGAATATTTCCATTAAGTTTCTGGATTATTAGCTTTTACTATTTGCACAAAAATAAAAATTTATCCCCACTAAAAAGTGCACATTAAATACATAATAAATACAGAAAAAATATGTACCAAACCTCAGATTCTTTCTTTTTGATGCTTTTACTTCTTGTGAATTCATGGCCCAGAACCCATTATTGGCTTTCTGTGACTCACAATTGACCTTAGTCATGAGTGTCTGTGTGTGTGCGTGTGTGTGTGTGCGTGTGTGTGTGTGTGTGTGTGTGTATGTGTGTGTGTGTGTGTGTGTGTGTGTGTGTGCGTGTGTTTGCGTGTGTGTGTGTGTGTGTTGGTTCTGACAGTCACACACTGACCGCTGCGAAGGCTCCATGCTCCCTGCACAACCTGAAAGGGGATTAGGAAGACATAGAAAATGCTTGGATGGATCTTTGCTGTCGTTTTATTTTGGACAGAAAAACTTTTGTTGTGCATCTATTTCCTGAAAAATTACTTTTCTTTCTGTTTCTGCTAGCACATTTCTTTTGCCCATTTTCGTGTCTGGTTATAAAGGGAATCTGATTGTGTTTCACAGAACAGAAACTAGTGAAGACATATTACCAAAATGAACTGGCAGCATTTATTACTTCTTGGCATTACTCTCCTTCCGTTGCACTCATCAAATGAATGCTCCTTGCTGGAAGAGCAGCAGTGCAGCTGCGTCCAAAGCCTTTAGATAATGGGGCTAATAATGTGATGGTGCAGATGATGACATCCTCCGCTAATACAGCTTTACACGCATTTAAAAATACAGATTTGATTCTAATCTTCTACAGCAGCACTTAGTGTCAATTGGTTCTGAAGCCACAACAGCATTTCTCTCTCATTACAGCAAAAATGACAAGTTATTGAAAAGTACCAACCTCCAGCTCACCACTAGCTGAACTGAATCTTATTTTGAGGAATAAAACTGAAGAGGGTTTGATATGATTCCCATAGTGTTTGGTTGTTTGAGCACTAATGAATACTTTTCAGGTATGTAAAATTGTTTTAAACCATTTAATTGCACAAAATTGTATGAATTATTCAAGTTGTGTTGACCTGTCACATATAAACCCAATAACATACAGTTTCCTGTCATATTAAATATAAAAAGAAGGTTTAAGGGCCACGAATGAGTTTGTTTTGGACGACACTTCAACGTCTGACACCAGCATAAAATCGCTGCTTGTTGAAAACCTTTTGTGGACATTCAGCACATAAAGACTGAAAAGACTGAAATTTAGAGGCCAAATGTATCCAAGTTTCTGCCAATCTTGATAAAAGAGAAAAGTTATGACCCCAGAATTGGTGCAAACAAGAGGAATTTTCCGAGTCTGACTGTTTAAAAGCTGCGGGGAGTAAACTTGTTTTTTCCTACCCAACTCTCTTGCTCTGCTGTCAGGAGCCATATGGGTCGTTTCCTGACGGGTTCCTGTGAGCTTTAGAAACACAACCTGCACAAGGTTAAAGACTCATCCACCACGTTCTCACTACGTTAGGACGATGGTAAACTCTCTGCTGTAAAACTTCTTACCAACTTCATCTAAAACTTCTGTGACTTTCCTAGTTTTTTTAGTGGAATCCAAAAATTCCCCAATTCCCTCCATTTTTCCCACATAGTGGAAATTAAAAAGCCTGCTTCATGTAAACTGAAAATAAACTCAAATCAAACGGTAGATGTTTGACTTGGTGCTCATTGCTTTCATCTGGTTGTGTAGTTGTTTTAGCTGTCGTGGCGTAAAGGCACAATGAGAGGATGAAGGGTCAGTGTTGAGGGTTCGGTGACATCTAGTGGCACAAATTTCTAACTGCAATCAAGAAAAGCTCCAACATCATTGAATCCAGAATCCAACTGCAACAAGGTGAGACAAAATCTACAGGATTTACATTCAGCAATGTTTTTCATTAGTTTTAAGGATGAAGGAGGTTAATATGGTTACCAAACCAGAACTTTATTGAAAATTGTGTTTTTGTTGCTTCCTGTGCATAAAACATTTTACTGATAAACATGTGGATGAAATTAACGAGGGATAATAAATGACTTACAATTACTCTGCTCACACAATCTCCTCTCCCATTTATATTCATTCTGAGACATTTTTTCTAACACATCAGCCATTTTTCCCATTTTCTTGCCATCTCCATCTTGATCTGCTCTTTTTAGCCTTTCTTTGATTTCCCTTTTTTCCTCAGCCAGAGGCAGAGGGAATGACACCAGTGCAGCCGCATGATAGATAGCCATCATTCCAACCTCTGCAAACTCACATTCTCTGAAATGGCTGGCATAGAATTGCATCTGGAAAGCTTATAGGTTTTTGGCACATAAAGCAATCAGATACAGGAAGCTTCAACAAAGAAACGTCACGAGAACAGTGTTTCCTTATCGTAGGGATTTGTTTATCATGCTGAAATGTTTGCAGTGGAAATGAAATAAGAGTTTGTCTTCACAGCTGAGGCTTGGTTTGGGGGTTTTGCCTGGACTTAATAGAAAATGAAAGTTAGGTAGAACCAAAAAGTAATAAAGTAAAATATATGACTTTCAATCTGGAAATAGTTTTCCTTCTTTTAGTGGAAAATATTAAAAACCGGCATATCTTTAATCAAAGTCGCCAGTTTTTCCCCAAACCCAAAGAGCTACTGTCTATGAAGAAATATTAAAATATTATACACAGTGTGGCCAACTGCAAGGTGCATCACTCTCCTCTATGTCATCTTTACTCCTTCAGTGCAGATTATTTCGCTTGCAGGATGTTTCAAGGCGAAGGTGCAAATAATTTGACACATTAAAATCCCTTCGCATTTCCAGCTTCTCATGTAGTTTGTTGATAAACTGCATGAATATTGATCAAGAAGTTTGATCAATATTGATCCCTGAAAATGCTACAAAAGAATAATAAAAAGCAAAAACTGAAGTTTCAGAATATTTTGTCATATTTAATCACTAAATATGAATGTTTTGAGATTTACATTAATCAACGTTACTTAAAAATAACTAGGTACTAAAAACAATAAGGATAAAGACACAGAATAAAAACTCTGTGCATAAATGACTATTACAATAAGAACTCCACAATAACTCTTCTACTGTTTGACTGAGAAGACGTGTAAGGATGTGAACAGTCAGATTTATAGCGTACATCTACATTATGTCTGAATGTGATGATAAAGTAAATCCTTTAAGACAAAACAAACACCAGCAGATGGAGCCTGATATAGAAGTGATTAGTAATGCAGCTGCAGTAAGAAACGGAGGGAAAGCGCCCCGGATCCCTCTCCACAAACTGCTTCTGCCTCAGTCGGTGCGGCTGAGAAGATGCTCTGAATCAAAGGGTGTCGTTATTTATTGCGTTTTCCCAGTTTGGAATGAATAATGAGGAATAATGAATCAAGTGTGTCCTCTGTGTTCCCCATCGTCCCCAGCTTCTCCTCGGCCGATGTTTTAAATAGCTTCTGTAGAAATAGCTACTGAGGAGACAAACTGCTCTGACAACGTCTGCTGAAAGTGTGTGTGTGTGTGTGTGTGTGTGTGTGTGTGTGTGTGTGTGTGTGTGTGTGTGTGTGTGTGTGCATGACTTTGTGTTTAAGTCTTTATACCAGCTCATACATATTGGTATGACTTGAAGCCTGATCCTGTGACTTTGGCTTCATCCATAATTAAATGTGTATAAATCAGTCACTGCTGTAATGTGGAGCTGAAACCCTTTAATGACTGCAGAGCTATTCTGAGGTTCGGACCTGACAGGTACACACTTTCATCACTCAAACTCATCATTATGCCTCCTCTCAACACTTTTTTTCTGTTTTCTGCCCTTAATATTTTCTCTCTATTTTTAGGTTGTGTCGAGAAATGTTTTATTTTTTATTATTATTTTTGCAAAGTTGGGAAAAACATCAATCTATTGATTCTCTATATGCTCTTCTTCATCTGATTGGTCACATACAGATAAAAGATGCTGCTCTGACTTGCTAAGTCTTCCTCTTGGGATAAATCTGAATAAATCCTGGTTTTTAATGGAGATTAATCAAACTTTATTTTGAAAGGGTTCTAAGAACTCCACCTTAAAGAGGGTGAAGCTGTGAAGATTATTTGGCCATTTAGACAAACAGCTGAAAGCAAAAGTTTAGATACACCAAATAAAAAGGACGTTTCATTTTGTTCACTCATTTCCTGATGTTTAATCAGACTGACTGACTTCTCTTTTTTTAGGTCATTTAGAAAAATTATTTCTATTAGTTAAATGTCACAATACTGAGAGAGATAAAATGTGAGAGAATTATTTAATTATGACTTTAAAATCAGACATTTCTATACATTTCCTCAGTATCTGGTAGCATTCTTCCACATTCCTTATAACTGGTCATTATAAAGTCTCTGTGTCTGTTTGCAAACTGCATTCTAACCGTTTTATGTTTCCTCAGAGTCGTTGCTCTGTGGATCATGACTCAGTCCTACCAGCTTCAGCCAACATCTTCACCAGGTCTTTGACTTTTGTTCTGAGGGTCAATTTGGACATTTTGGACCAGAACCAGTTCATCTCTGGGACACAGAAGCGCTCTCCTTCCTGAGCGGTGTGATGGTTGGACAGTTTTATCAGACCTATAATTATGTATAACTGTTTAAAGAGATAAAAACTGTTTACAAATTCCACAGTTCTCGTCCTGACGTGTTGGCTGATTCCTTTTGACTTCCTCATCGTGTCGAACCAGAAAGCAGAGATTCCAGGTGTGGCTTTACAACCCCTGGACCAGAGACGGGGGGGAAGTTCGCACTTCTGCGTGGTCATTGACACAAATGTTCATGTCTCCTTGTTATTCTGTCACTTCCATTCTTTCAGTTTGTCTGTTAATCACCAGATGTCTGGAAAATATGCCCACCTCACATCTGAGGTAATTGTCACTTGCATGCCTTAAAATACATCCACACATGACACGTCTGATAGGTTCAGATGTGTGAGTGAACCTATCAGATGTTTCCAAAGCTGTGACATCATCATCTGGGATTTTCCACATTGTTTTAGAAGACAGTAATCATTCTGGAAGTACACTTCTGGTTTTGAAGACATTAATAAGTAAATCTCTGGCATATTCTGTCTGTCATTGTTGTGGCATTTAGAAAATAGAAATAATTTTGGTCATTCTGACCTAAAATACGAGAGATTTGATCTCATTAACTTCAGGTTTCAGGCAGTGGGAAGAGAGGATCTATGTGTCAGTTTAGTTGCTGTATGTAAACATTTCAACTGTACATTCACTTTTGATCTAAAAATATTGTAGAAAATATTTTGTATGCCACCATAACTCATGTGCCTCCGTGTTTGGCCAGGCCTCAGTGAGTTTGAGGCCTAAATCCAGGAATGACGCAGGAGAGCAGACTGACTGCAGCTGTGAAGACGGACAGACTGAAGTAAAACAATGACTCGACTCTACAGGCAAACGTTCAGCTTACGTCACTCAGGCAGATTGTTACAGAGTATTTTCGGCATGACAGAACCTCCAACAGGATGCTGCAGTTGGAAGCCACAGTGCAACATGTTGTTATGAAACTTGTCTGGATGAAATCATTTTCAGTCCTGTGAAGGAGGAAACATAAAGCTGTACGTCTATACGTACAGCTTTGTTGTAAAATCTGACATGTTGCAACTTTGATGTTAAAAAATGTCTAAAATTATAAGATATTTTCTTTACTTTTGAGCTACGGTGGCAAATTTCTACTAGTAAATTTTTAGCGTAATCCAAAATGACATAAAGCAGATTTTAAAAGTAGAAGAGGCGTTAGGAGATGTAGGTTTTCTTCATAAACTGGTCATTAAATGATCTGACAGTCTGCACAACTCTGTAAAAATCACATTTTTATTTTACTCTAAAATATTTACCGCCATCTACATATTAAAATATAGAGAGGAGTGCTTCAGTTCCACAGTGATGTTATTTCACCAGAATGACCTAGTTAAAGTTAGAACGTTGTGCCAAAGAAAATCTGATCAGAATGCAGTCCATTAGAGCAGGAGTTGTTTTTATGGATAAAAGTATCAGACACACACATGACAATGAAGAAACTGAAAAAAGGACTAAGTGTACTTCTTTGAAAATGACACAAAATATTAATGCATTAGTTTCCCACAGGGTCTTGGTGATGTGTCACTGTCTTCAGTTATTCTCTGGCTAAAAGCTCAGACTAACTGCTTTTTCATCAACATGAACAATTATTCCTTTCTTTAAAAGCTAATTCTAAAAAGCCCACATATAACACGCCAACAGGAAATGTTTTGTCCCCAAAACACCGAGCCGGGCTGAGGCTCCAGAAGTCTTTTTCCTTTCCTCTTTTCATCTTTCTTATTTGGCAGCACACGTCACATCCACTCTGCTCAGATTACCTACTCCAGTCCGTTTTATCTACCCTGGAGCAAGTAGAATGGGAAGTTGCTGACTGTAGGTGCATGCGACCTGATGTCCTTAAAAAATGTCATGTCTAATGGCTTCCCATCAATCATTCTCAAAGCAGGGCACCTTGTTATAATTTGCATATTAATTCCCAAAAAATTGTCACAAAGTAAAAACAGAATATTCAAAGAGCTAGATTTCAACTGGGTCCGTTTTAGATTACTGCAGTTGGTGTGTGAGTCGCTTCAGAAAGCTGTGAGTCTCTAAGCAGCACGTTTCTTCTTCTGCATCTGTCTCAATCAAATGGAGAAGGTGGTAACTGTGAAATGCGTCACTGCGAGTAATTTCCTAAAACAATGCAGATGAGCACAGCTGATGATGAGGTGTTCATCTGTGTGCATCACTGCAGTCAGACTTTGGTTTTCTAACTTTAACTTTGACACATTAGCAAACACTGACAGTGAAAAAGAAAATTCATCAAACTAATATCTAAGCTGGATGCTGGACCTCATCATCTTTGTGTTGTGGCGTTTGATGCTCAGCTGGAATGAAATCCACATTTTATATATGGATCTAGTTATGACTTACTTATAATAGGGCCATTTATGTAATGCCAGATGTATGTTAGCAAATTAAAAAAAGTCTTGGAAATAAACAACAATGAAGATAATTATTTTGCTCCTTTTGTTGGTTTTCAATCAAATTAAGTTTCCAAGCAGATGCATGTTTTCATTGACGACATTGAGGCAGAACACACAGATCTGTTAAAGGCCAAGGCCTTAAATACTTTGATGGATGACTTGTTCTAGTTTTTTTTTTAATTGGCTTCCTGGTCAAACCGGTCAGGCAGGGAGAGATGAACAACACTAGGTCTGCCAGCGACCTCATGTGGCCATAAGTTAAACTACAACTGCCGCATCAGATTTAAAAGATTACCATAAAAAATGCTGACGTACAACGTAATAAGGTTTTGATTTATTTTCCAAAGTAATTTTATGTTTTTATCTATAAAGGTTATATTTTGTTATTCTATTAATAATGATCATCTTTAAAAAATTTATCCCTTTTGTGCTTATTGATATATTACTGATATACTTCCTTTTATGTTAAATAATTTCTTGTCAAACATCTGATTCAGAATGAAATCAAATAATTTATAATTTATTCTGATGCTGCATTTTAACTGATTTTTGAATAACTAATTTTGTTCATTTAACTGTGCATTGGTTATCAAGGTGGAGCCATGAATGCAAAACCAGTGTTGTTACCTGTAAAGGTGAGGACTCAGTTCAACTTACAAAAAGAAATTTATTTTTAACAAAAAACATTCATTAAAAAAAACAAATCAAACAAATCTTAACACTACAGTCAGAATTATCAACTCCCCTGATGAAGTCTTATAAAACCCCATGGAAGTGACTATAAAAACTGCTCAAAAGAACAAAGACAATCCTCACGACATTTAAAACCTAGAAACAATACTAATTTGTAATGTGACTGAGTGGAAAAACAAAACTCAACGTCAACATGTTGTGACTATAACCAAACTGGGAGATTAGAGTCGAGGAACATTTGTACAAAAATGATTTTATAAAATAGTGCAATGAAAGGTAACAAAGCCAAACTGTGGAAGAGACTAATGTATTTAAAGAAATGAACATTACAACAAGTCATAATCAAAACCTAGAAAGGTGACAAAGTCAAACACAAACTTTAGTTATAAAACCTGTGAAAACTGTTCCCAATTCCTAACTGCTTTGAACTTTTGTACAATAAAACACAAAAAATGCACATGATTGGGAGAGCAGATTGCTGTTTCTGTCTTCTGTCTGTTTATTTTTGTGTCAATATGAGGCTGGCCTAAACCAGGAGAATGTCATCTTTGGTCTTGGTTCCAGCACCACCATGTGGCTGGTTATGTTCCTGTTGAGCAAACACAAAACAGCATGCAGGTTGGTCATCACTAAGCAACCAGTCACTGATAACAAGTTAATGTACAAACCAGCATGCTGTAAGTATAAGATGCAGTGTTAGTTGACAGTGGCTGATGCATATTTGACATGTTTGTTGCAGAGATCTCTTCCACCACAGAGCAACCTGGCAGCTAAGGATGGAATGGGTAATGCCGCTGCTCTGATCTGCCTCCTCAGTTTGCTGACAAACCCAGTATGGAGAACTGGGCTGTTGGACAGAGGAGGCACACATTGCCACAAGCACTGCTGTATACACACACAGAGTAGTAGAGAAACAGTCATGAAGAACAAATACACAAAAAAATGAAATGGCTTCAAGCACAGAAAAAGACATCAACGTCTTATACGAAATTGAATACATAAAACTGGTTTATTTGACAAATAATTCCACTGTAGTTGAATATTATATACATTGACTTACTATATTATTACTTACTAAATGGGTCATGATGTTTTACAAACGCTCAACACGGAAAACAGATCGCAGCAATGGAACAATCCGGATTTTTATAGTAAAAACGAACACATTTGGCAGTTTATTTTCTTACCTCACAGGGATGCGATGGAGATTATGGAAAGGCCTGGAAAGAAGCGACAGAGGACGCGCTTTATTCTCCTGAAACTGGTTGCCAAATTTGCTCTTTTTGTCGTTCTTACGATCCCCCATAAGTAATATCGAGCTTGTAGAGTGAATACTTAGGGAGCTGGAAGAAAACGAGTAATCAAGCAAAACTACAGCAAAGGTGTAAATATTAATAATTGTAAAGGATTACACAAATAAAATATGGCTTACATTTTAATTGAAAACAAATAAATCTATATAATATATTTTTTTATTAAGAGGAAAATTAATTTGAGGTTGTTTTTATCAATTTTTGGAGCACCGCATAATCTCTCCATATTAAGAAAGGGAGAAATAAAAGTAATTTTCTTCGAACGGAGCAAGTGTTCTTTGCTTTTGCCTGAAATGGCGTTTTTTACGGACCTGGCAACTTCCGTATCCGTCTCTCCGCTCGACGTAATTTCAAAGAAACATGGCGGACGAAGTTGAGCAGGTTTGTGCAGCTGTGTTGAATTAAGCCAAAATTATTATTATGTCGTTGGTGTAATGACTTTGTGTAAAATTTTAGTAATATAATCAGACATCTGCTTGAGTTTCTACGGATAGTGTGTAATTTTGGTTTTAAAAATACTATTACGAGCCTGTTCGGGCCTGTGAAACCAGCTAGCCGAATTAGCCTGCCTTCCAGCATACAATGCTGTCCTGAATATCATTAAAACGTGTTTTGATGGTTTTTGTCACCCGTTTACAAAATAAAATACATAACTGCTAGAAGTAATTAATTTCACGAGTTCGTACTATCGCTTTCCTTTCGCAACTGGGTGATGAATGCCAAGTAATGTAGTTTTTACTGCACATATTTTGAAAACCTACATTCCTGCGTTTCAAGAACAGAAAACTTCTACTTATTTTCGTCGTAACGTAATTGTTGAACCAGAATGCTGTGCTCTGCTTTGGTGTTTTATAGCATTTTTCATTAACCGCGATGTTTAGATAAGAAAATGTATATCTGATATAAAATATCTGGTTACTTAGCAAGCTACGTGTTTAAAAATCTAATTTGTACGACTCTTGAGTTTCCCAATATTTCTGTATATTTTTCCTAGGTATAAAATATTTGGGGCTCTCCATCCATTTGTTTAAAATGCTTTCTTTGTCTTATGGTGTGATTTAATGCTTATTTTAATTATTGTTACTGACCATCATTATGTGAGATAGTGGGTCAGATCTTTTTCGCAGATCCTATGTTACTTTTTAAAACGTGACCATCAGTTTTGCTTGTGCACATTCAGCTAATAAACCAATCAGGCTCATCAGTGAGAGGCAGCAGTGCAACACTGCATTGTTCTGAACGGCCGCACCATTATGGGGTGGAAAAAATTATCTTGGTTCTTAAAAAAGCTTGTGATTATTTAACCTTTATTTTACTAGGTTCGAAAATACATTTCTTTTGTTTCACTTAAAGAACAAAATAAGAGTATGCAATGTATATACTTGTAAGCTGCAAATTAACAGATTTGGTGCATTGCATATGAAATGGTAGCATGGGCATCCAATCAGCAGACAGTATTGTCCTCAAGACACAGCTCTCCTGTCGGTTGACCGTCAATAAAATCCACCATATAATTTATAATAGAGGTTCTGTTTGAAAACGGAAGTAACTGTCACTCTATGTTCTGCAGCAACCAACTACCAACACGGTCGAAGAGCCGCTTGACCTGATCAGGCTCAGTTTGGACGAGCGGATCTATGTCAAGATGAGGAACGACCGGGAGCTCCGGGGCCGTCTGCATGTAAGCTACACCCACTGGATCACTGGATCAGGTGATCCACTTCTGTCAGTTTAGATCTTTGACCTCACTCATGTTCATGTTGTCCCAGGCCTATGATCAGCACCTGAACATGATCCTGGGGGACGTGGAGGAGACGGTGACGACCGTGGAGATCGATGAGGAGACGTATGAGGAACTCTACAAGGTAAAGTACCTGTCTTCCTTTTGTTGTTTTATTTCTACACTTCATTCAGATTTATGCAATCTTCTTTAGTTCACCTCTCTATCATCTACAGTGTTAGAAACTCAGTCTGTGTTTTGATGCTGCTTTCTTTCCCATCATCACTTTGTCAACAACATTTTCTGTAAGTTTAGCCTCACATCTACTAAAAATATACATTTGGTCAATCAAGGTCAGTTTGTCTATATGCATCACTGGCATACAGACTTCGAATGGGTGGTACTTACAATTTACGGTGTGATGTCATATTTTTTATTCCAGTAACCTATTGTAATTTTTTATGTACAACAATAAAATATATTTCACAGCTCTACTTCACTTCCTTGGTCCTTTAACTATCAGAATTGACGCCCTGAAGGTCAGATTTTTGCTTGTTTTGAGTTTAAAACGTAATCAGATCCAGTTGCCGCCTGCAGAGATCTGTTACATTTTGGATAAGATTGCATAACAGTTTAGAAAATCTAATCTCTTAGTGTTGGTACTGAAAAGCAGAGAAGATCTTCAGAAATGTGTTAGATATGGTTTCAGGAGACGCCAACCTCCTGGTTAAATATGTTTCATAACTACGTTTGCAGACTTGAGTTAAAAATGAAAGATTACAGATTAATATGACTGTTTTTCATGCCGTTTTTCAGTCTACAAAGAGGAACATCCCCATGCTGTTTGTCAGAGGCGACGGCGTGGTTCTGGTAGCTCCGCCACTCAGGGTGGGCTGAAACTGGACGCTTGGTGGACGGCCGGTTTGTTGTCTCCATGTCTGCTGTAAAGTGTTGCCCATTTTCTTTGTTCTTCCTTTATTATACTTCTAATTTCACATGTAAAACTTCTCCCACTGTCAAGTTGCCTGCAAACACATTTTTGAGTGAAGAAATGGAGGAAGTTAAGAATGACAGCATTTTTTTGTTGTGTAGTTGTTGTTGAACTCGTCGGTGGATACTTCATTTGACTTTGCTCAGGATATAAATATTTTCAGATTTGATTAAATTGTTAGTTTTACATTCTGTACTTGTGTCACAAAATGTCTCATTGTGATTTCAGGTTGTATTTTTGAAGTATTAGTAGAAATAAATCAATTTTTTTTTTTAATTCTGATTCATTAAAATCCCAGTTATGTAGATACATCTTAGAAGTCCATTATGTCACAAATATTAAGTTTGAAAGGTTTCATTGAATAATTTTTTATCCCTATTTGTATTTTTGTGTTTAAATCATATCCATTTGGAAACATTTTTCAGTTGAATGATTAAAAAAAAGAAAAACAATGAGTGTTTTTAATCTCTGGTACTAAACATGCAAATTACAATAACTGCAGCAGATGAGCTGGAAACAAAGAGTTAAGTTTCTTACATTTTTACCTGTGAACGTGGGAAATTGTGCTGTTCCATTTTAACCACAAGATGGCAGTATACCTCCTGTAAACGTCCCGGTGGTTTTCTGGGAAGAGTCTGTTTAACCTATTGAGATTTAACTTGACGCACAGAGATAACTGAGATCCTGTTGCAACAAAAATATTCCTGACAAACTTCCTGAGGCATTTATGAGCATCATTTACCTGAATGGTTTATTGTCCTTATTGAAACCAGTTATTGATCCAACCACCTGGAAAACATTTTGAAGAATATATCTGAGTTATTTTATATAGTCTTTACACAGCTTATGCTTACATAAGACTGTAGAGCTCCAAGTATACTGGGATAAAAACAATGTCTAAAAGCAAAAATAAAATAACTGACAGTCGTTTCAACATGCTGGGCTAATGGTTCCCCCCACTCTGCCTGACGGGACACATGTACTGTCTGGAGATGTATCAACATTTTCGTTTCTTGATAAGACTGTAGTCTTATTTTTTGGTCTTTGTTCTAAAAACTTAATTGTAATCAGATTTCACACAATGTTCTCCAAGTCTAAATGCTAAGTAGTATTTAATTCCATTATCAGATAAAATAACACAAATAATTTAAAATCTTGTTTTTGATTCAACAATTGCAGCAATATTAAAACATTATTTGGTTAAAAAAATAGTTTACAGGAAACATTTCACATCTCTTGACCATTGTGGACAGATGCAGATGTATTAAGTACTCGTGTTTTTTTGTGCTAAAAACCTTAATGTTTAAAATGTTTCTAAACTTTTTCCATGAGCTGTTGACTCATCAGTATCCTGTTCTCCAAATGACGGCTTGTGATTTCCTGCTGCTGAGTTCAGAATGTGCAACAGGTTTGTGTTCAGAACAAGGCTGAGTTACAAAATACCCCATCCATCTACCAGAATCCTTATCTCCCTGCAGAAAATACCTAAAGTTGAATTAATCAAATTAAACTATTCATGTTTTACTCTGCAATGTTCATGTTATTCTGAAGAGTTAAAAAAAAATCCAGAGATACATCGGTCAATTAACAGGATGCCAGCTAAAAAATCTAAATATTGTGATAAATACTCCAGATAAAAATTAATCTGCTTATTTTAAACTGCTAAACTGGTAATTATCTTTAAAAACCTGATGATAGAATATTTAGTTCTTTGATGGAAGTAGAAACTTTTTTAAGGGATCTACTGACTACCAGGAGTATATAATCACTAAAATATATTCCTGGTAATCAGGATCAAGTCGTTTTGTTAAATAAACATGATGCTGTTTGTGGGAATCAGCTCAGGGAAGCTAACATCAACAGGCTGCTGTGTTGATGGAACATCGAATGATCTTAATCATATATTTTAGTTATTAGAGGTTAGTTTTTGGTTACTTAGTTTGAAGTCCATTGTCAATAAAGGAGCCATGTTGGGACGACTTCCTGAAGGCGGAGTTTCAGAAAGAGCAGGAGATCTTAAAGAGACAGAGGCCCAATTTAAGGCAAAGTCAATTTTCTTTCAAGTCATATTTGATATCACATTTTTATAGCGACTAAGGATAACATGGTTACTTAATTATGGTGTAAAATTGAAACAACTGAAGTTCACATAATTACTTGATTATGCCATAAAATGGAAAACACATAATACTGCTCCTTTAGTAAATCAGACTAATTAATTTTGCTCTGAATAAAAATGATTAAAAATCTATATTAGCTTATGAAAACAATGCAACTCCAAGCAGGTGGCAGTTCAGTCATAATATTTCTGTTCTAATCTTCAAAAAGATTAAGATGAATGTCAGGAAAATGAAGGACATCTTGTGCTGTGGTTCCTCCAAACCTGCTGAACAGCCGATCATCTCAACACTCACCTCACTTTGTGTGCTTGAAGTGTTTTATTGATACAAAGAGGTAACTTGACTTGATTCACTTGTTTTTAGAAGCGATCCCCTTGCTTCTCCACCAGCACACACACGCACGCACACACACACACACACACACACGCACACACACACACACACCCACACAGGAAACCTGAAGATTAGCAGTGTTTATACTGCAGTGATCACACAGCATGGAGGCAAAACTCTGAAAATACTTTAGTTACAGTTTCAGGTTCTAACACATTGAGCTGAATGTCTTTCCTGCTGCTGCTTCTGCAGTGTGTTACTGAACACCTTATATTGGAATAAGTGCTTTAGATTTGAGTGATATGTAAAACTGCTCTGTTTTTCAGCTCTTCCTCCAGAGAAAATCTGATTTATTGCCAGATTTCATCTGACTCAGGTATTGTTCTTTCTACTTCCTAACTTATTCCTGTGATAAATGCAAGTTAAAATGTAACTCCTGGAGAAGACAGTGATTCATAAAAGGCATCAATAGTTGGTGATGTTTTGGTGATCGACTGTCCTTGTGCCACTGAGGTTTTGAAGAGACTCGTAAATAAATCCTGAATAACTTCGTGCTTCACATAGCTTAACGCTTGAGTCAGGGACTTTATCAGCTCTAATAAGTCGGGCTCTGATGTGATGAAGCCACATTGCTCAGCTTCCACACTCAGGCTGAGAATCTAAGAGGTGTTATTTAAATCTTCCCCGTTCCCTTTGGCTTTGGTGCTGAAAACCTCCCAGTTTCGGTTTATAATGAATGAGGGAAGTGAAGTTTTTCATTTTTTTGGTTTTCATGTTTTACCTGCAGCGTGTCTAAATACACAGCTTCTGTTCGAGGTTTGGCCTTGAGGTTCACAATCAGCATGCAACTTGTGAGCAAAGAGCTGAAATATGTTACGAATGAGGTTTGAGAATCAAAATCCATTTGTGTCTTAAGTTCAGCTTTTCAAAACCACGTTTCAAAACAACCACTTACAGAAGCAATCTGCTTTATTGTGTCTTTGTTAAATCATTTGAAATGCTGCCTGTGTTTTGGTTTCCATGTGTCTGAGAAAAACTTCATGACTCTGAATGTGACAAAAGCTCGTCTGAGATTGACTGGACTCAGCGTGTTGCACCGTGGGACCTGCACCTGTTTCCACTTTAATTATTCACAGCTAAAAACTCCTGTGACTGTGGTGGTAATCTCTGAACTAATCCTCTAATCTGATTCTTAGAAACAAAGTGAGCATTCCTCCAAATGTCAAAGCATACAGGTGACCTTGTATTTGATCAAGGACATGTAGCTGCAAGATTCCTCCTGGAAAAAATATCACTGCGTCTCCCGATAAGAATGGGAATGTTGTTTCTACACGAGCTGATTGCTGTGGAAACACTGATGATGACAGACGGTTTGGATATGAATGATCTGATTCTGACATCTTCAAAGTGACTGTGTGAATTTTTTGTCTGTATGCTGATTGATCTTATTGATGAATTATGGGATTTTATAGCCACTAACATAGGAATAAAAATAATTCATATATCATGTCACATATCATTATAGTTATTGTATTTCAAATTACGCACTTGGTGCTGAACCAAAACCCAACTTAATATCTCACATTTTAAACAGAGCATCAAAACGTGTCGATCGTCGACCTGCTGGACACAGAATCATGTCCTGATATTAACACGCAGCCTTATCATTGAAAAGCAGCATCTAAGGTAACTTACACAGTTGTTAGTCAAACTGAAATGATGCTGAGAAGTTAAAATAGTGAAAGTTGGTCCCAATGTCAAGAAGTCAGCTCCTCACCACCGTGGTAGGAAATCCACTGACTAATCTTCCTGTTTACCTTCCTAGAAACTAATAATCAGAGTAAAAGGAAATTTACTACAGTGGTCAGCATGTGGCAGGAAAGAGAAGAAGTACTGCAGTCATTTTGAGACTGAGAATTAGTCACATGTTGAGGTGTGCAGGCAGAAATGTGGGCAGGACAAAGACATGGAGCACGTCAGTGGACAGAGCTGGGGAGAGATCTGTGATGAAGCTTCATTTAGACAAAAACATGAACTAGAATGGGTTTTTATTGTTTGTTTTTCTGGATCACGTCAAGCCTTACAGAGTTCTGTATGCCTGGAATGGAAATAATAAAAACATTCACACTGCTTCTCCTCACGTGGAGGTGACAGAAATATCACTGACCTCCAAATGGCTACAAGCTATTTCTGTTCCAACACTGAGCACAGTCACATCGACACATTTTAATGTTCAGATCCCAGTTTCTATTCCTTAAACCCTAAATATGTTTTATGTTTGCCATGTTTCAGCCCTCGTTCTGAAGTGATTTCCCTTTTTGTTTGAGCATCACAAACAAATACAAGTAAACTAGTGGAGGACTGGATTTTCCTCCAGCAGTCACTACACAGACAGAAACGTGATGACACTGCAAGTTCAGCATGAAGAGTTTGGTGATTTTTATCATTGGATGGTAAAAATGAAAATCCTTCCTGTCCATATTTTATTGTTCAAAACAAACTGTTGCCACAGAGAGGGAGGAGGCCGTATTTCCCTCTGAGTCACTGTACATCTTGGATCATTGAAGTTTTATGTGAGTCATGTCTGTGTTACCTAACATGATGCTGCAGCAGCAGAAACATGTGATCTCACTGCTAAATCTCACAAATCCTCTTTCTGACTGCATTCTGTAGGTTTGCATGCGGCTTGGTTTCATTTATTACTAGCAGCCAAAATGACATGTTAGGGTTTTTTATATATACAAACTCAAGAACAGAATAAAACTGCCCCTAAAGCGTACTTTGGCTTCTAAGTCTCCTATTGATATACACCTTTGTTGCTGCCTGTGGTTCCCTGTAGGTAATTTTCCCACAGCACCTGAACATAAAACTCTTTGTGGGACAACAATGTGGATTAATGGATTTTATTTGGAAGAAAAACGTCCCTGTGAAAAACACAGACAGGATGTTTTCAATTCATTATTTTATTTCTTACAATCAAAGATTGTCTTTGAATATTGATGTCCAGTCACATCAGCCCATAACGACTAAAA
Organism: Poecilia latipinna; assembly: GCF_001443285.1. Lineage (NCBI taxonomy): Eukaryota > Metazoa > Chordata > Actinopteri > Cyprinodontiformes > Poeciliidae > Poecilia > Poecilia latipinna. The sequence goes on from NW_015112851.1 coordinate 167,875, forward strand.
AAAAAAAACACTTTAGTGAACTCCCGTATTTTCTTAATTCCCATCTCATCGTAGGATTTTCCATCCATGAGTTGTGAACTTTCTCTCTACATGAGAACAAATCCTACTTTCCATCTGTGAGATTTGACATGAACGTTGTGACTAAGCCAGGACTTTGGCCTGTAATGGTTCAGCTTTTAAGGCGTTTTTGAAGATGTCCATCTGTGGTTCTGGCTTACGGATGAATCGTCCACTAATCAGAGAGTTAATGGTGTGATCCTGGCTGCTCCGCCCCAACATGTCAAAGTGTCATTGAGAGGCACTGAAAAGATGATTGTTCTTACTGGTACAAAGATCAGATTCTGAGTTGGACTCTGTATCAACGAAATGTTTGAAAAAGCCTGAAAATAAAGAGTTTCCTGTCGTTATAGGAGACGTGCATGCTGCTATTTTCAGATTACTGTAATGTCTCTTGTAATGAATCTTCACCTTTTTCTGTCAAAAGACAAACATCTTACAGTTACAGGTCAGTGAAAATGTTTCTGCCACAGTCTGGAGTAATAACTTCATTCAATCTGTTCCATAACTGCTTCTGCTCCCTGTTTTTAAAAGATACATTTAAATAGCAGTAGAATGAGAAAAATAATCTTTAAGGCTTTTTAATTAATCAATCATTTGTTCAAATGCTAATATTTGACCGAATTTGCAATGTTTTTCAGTTCCAACCTGCATTGAACCTCTCTCTGCATCACTCTTTGCAGTCACAGCATTTTATTAAAATGTGATTTTTATATTCTCTACTGATTGTTCTTAATATCTTATATCATTGTCTGGATTAAAAGGGACATAAACACTAAATGCACTGCAAAACCTATCAGTCTATAAGGTAAATATCTTAGTGCACTTAAAACAAGACAAAACTAACTTAAAACTAATTTCCCAGGAGGCGAGATAAGCTTGTTTCAGGTATATAATTTTTGAGTATGGATTAAAGAATATAATAATTGTTAAACTTATATCAAGACATTTTTCTGGTTATAAGTGAAAAGATCTGCTAGTGGAACTAATACTTAATCTATTTACCTCATCTGCTTAATCTGCTGATCAATATGCAAGAATTATTGACCTAATTGAACTTATATATCTTACTGAAAATGTACTTTTAAATTATTGTCTTTTTTCAAGTGTACTAGGATATTTACACCAGAAACAAGACAAAAAAGCTGCAGCTCAGACATAAACATCAACCATCAGTGTATTAGTTATTTATTTTGTTGGTTTTGCATATAGTTTCACGTTGTCTCTAAATATAATCATTTTCTGTACTGCTGCTCCTATTCATTCTCACATGAGTCGTTCTTTCTGAGTTTCCTGTGTTAGGAATAATGCTGTACAAATAAACTTGGCTTGCCTTGATCTTTAAGTAAAATGTCATCTGTTTTGCATGTTTAGTAATTTGCATAGAGTAATAGCTTGTCTGCATTGGAGTGACCCGTTCTGAGCTGAAGCACCCAGAGGCGTCCGTTATATAAGAGCAGGTCAGACAGGCTGGAAACACCAAGATGCCACGGCCGTTTTATGATGCCGGGGTAGATCTGCCTTCTGAGCCCGACAGGACAGCCTTACTGTGTTTGTGTGTGTTTATAAATCAGCGCTGCCACTAATATTACATTATAAACTCGTTCCTGGAAAAGTGCTTATTGCCTAAGCCAGATTTTTTTTACTGCTATGCTTCTTTCATTTTGTGTTTTTCAAACTGTTTTCTACAGATTTCTCATTTCCAGTTGCACGCTACTGGAATTAACTATACTGACCAAAACTGTGTTTGCCAAAACAGCTTTGCTGGAGCCAAACCCACACAGTTGACTTGAAAACACATAAAAACATTGAGCAATTTGAGGTTTTGTCACATGATTTTTTTCTATGACAGAGGAATGAAGAACAACAACATTATACACATTTTTATATAATCATATGAGAAACAAAATCCCCATTTCAATTTCGGAACCACAACATGGAACCTGAGGTCTTGCTCATTTCACAAGATCATATGAGAATCACCAAACTCTGCAGTGAGGCTTGTGGTGACTCCAGACGCTTTCATGGGAGCTGCCAGGACGACCACAGACTTCTGCAGCGGCTCTACAGCATGCATGTTTTCTCTTCCAGACACCAATCTTCCTTAAGTGTCTGGCTCAGTTTATCTCTTTTTTTTGTTCTTTGTTATTGTGCCGTAATGAAGGCTTCTGAGGCTAATGAGTTTAAATTCCTTTGGAACTGCCTACCGGTGCAGTCAGCGGCACGAGGTGGACACAGAAACCTCAGCCTGCTTCTCATTTGTTCAAATTCCTCATATTAAAGAAAACACAATAAATACCTCTGTGATTTAGGAAAACAGTTTTAAGATCTACAGCATTTTTTTGTCCTGCACAAGTATTTTTATTTATTTGCAGTAAATTTATTTTCAGCTCTGCTGAACAAAGCCTGGCCTCCAGTTTATTCTTTATGGTCTTCATAATACGTGTTACTGATTAAAAGTATGGATTTTCTTATTTAAAGGTTTGCTGTGTGGACATTTTTCTAACTTTAGTAACTAGTTACACAGTAAAAACACAAATTATTCCCAAGTAAATTTGGTCTAGTTTCTAGTGTAAATAACTTATTGAATAGAGACAAAAGTAACTTATAAATATCTTTACAGCAAAAAATAGGAGCTGGTTTTTGGCCAATATTCATTAAAATGTTTTTTTCTCCCATATTATAAATATGGAACTATTACTTCTTAAAATAAATATTAAGCAAGTATAGATCTAAAATAAGCTCCTGTATGTTGCTGAATGTTACTTTTGTGTTAGTTTTATCTTAATTTATATGAACTAAGATATTTTCATTAGTTTCTAGACCAAAAATACTTGGTAAGGTTTTGCAGTTTTGCAGTTTAGGACATGTTAAAAACTGCATTTGATATTTTTTACATTGCAAACTGAATATGTCTGCAGAAATTACACTTTTAATGTGACATCTTCCTAAGTTAAGGTTCCTACAATATTATGGTACTTATTTTAATTCATTGTCAATATTTCCATAACCATAAGCACTCAGTTAAAAGACACTTCAGTGCACAACTACAGCACTTCATGGAATTAGTGTTTTTTACATTGAGTCCTTTGGAATGTTTTAGAGAAAAAAAAAATTATCCAGCTGTAACATATTTCAGTATAATCTCTGAAAAGCGATGCCAACTGTTTGGTTTTTTGCAGCAGCACTGAATTCATAACTGACTCATGATAGTTTGGATTGCAGAAGAAAAACATCCTCCTGTTGATGTTATGCTGTTTACTTCACATGTTGTTGCTTAATGACTGTAAGGCTCCTGATTCCACCAGTTGATATTAGGAAAATATGACTTCTCGGTTTGACTGCATCCCAGGTGCAAACAGTAGATTAACAAGGAAAACCTCACATTAATGCTCCACCACAACAAATATGACCTTTGACCTAGGAGGGCAAGAAAAGCCTGAAGTCCTTGGCACCCATTCAGCAGCTGTGGTTCAGCGCTGACTCAGACAGAAGGATGGATTGAAGATTCACCCTAATTACATCTAATTATGCTGCTCTGTGCAGTGAGGCAATGTTATTTCCCCAGTTTACATATTTAAACTGCTAATAACCTTTTTAATTTCAACAAATCGCCTCTATACCAGCAGCAGCAGCTCCAGAGCTGAAGCAGACAGACTGACTGCTCAGAGAAACGCTGGCAGCTTTTGTGCCTGCAGTTTAATATGCAATGAGTTTATTGTAAATAATTATGATTTAAACATCTGCAGCAGTAAATTCTGTGGGAAAATCCATCCTCTGCTTTCTGTTAAAAACAAAAGTTGAGGCTAAAACAGCCCAGTAAAAGCCAGGCTGGGTTTTTAGAGTCACTGCTGCTCAACTGATTGGTTTATTCAAATATTCATAAACATCAGTACAAGTCGCTGCTTTTCACTGGTGTGCAAATATATCCTCAAAAAGGAGGAAAGAGTGAGCTTTTTACATGTATTTCACATTTGTCTTTTCTTTTGGTTTGAAAGCACAGCGTGGCTGGATCCAGTCATTAGCTACCATTGGTAAGAAAATAACTAAACAAAGACCAAGAGCTCAAAATGCAAATCTGATTCTTTTTCTGTCTCTTTGTTTTCAGAAATCTAGTCAGAATGAAGGCTTAAATATTTGATTGGCCACAAGATTTTCATGACATGCAAACGAGGATTTTACAGGGTGATTAGTTCGTCTGTAACAACACAGTGAACTAATCAAACTAGTTTTACTTTTTTCCTTCCTCTGAGTTTAGCATGACATCAAAATGGGAACATTTACAAATTAAGACACTGGTTTGCATTTTTCTTGTTTTATTGTTGTTTTGAAGGGTAAAATCAAAATTCCCTGACTATTTTGGTTTGTAAATCTTTTAAAAGTTTAGTTACTTTTGACAAAACAAATGTGACCATAACTGGAGCTGGACGGTTTTCACATGCTAACGGCCGTCGGCGGCGCCTGCAGCAGCATGTGGTGTGGTCAACATGTCCAGCCTCGTTTTTATGAACGACTCTCAGCTTGTTATCACCACAGCAGCAACGCTGTGCACGTCCGATGGCATTAGCTTCAAACTGCTGCTCCAAATGGATCTGTGTTCAGGTTCTGTCAGCGTTTTGCAGGACATGGATTAATGAAATGTATGCTGTAATTATCAGGGACCAGTGGGCAGGAGGTATTCCAAAATGGAAAAATAAGTGGGAGAAAAACATGTTTTTATGGCAGAGAGTGGTGCTGGTGCAGAAAATACCCAAGTTATGAAATTGTGTTTGAAATGCCTGAAAATATTCAAAACATTAATGTCTTCTAGATTCAGATCACCTCTGTAGAAGCTGTGGCTTTTCTTTAGTGGAAGATTTGTTTTCCTCCGCAGACTGCGGCGGTCACGCGATCTTCAGGGTTTTTCAGCAGCTGCTTGATGGAGTTGTTTTGACTGGAGTTCTGCAGCGGTCGGCCGCCCAGCGTGACATTATGTGCTGCTGCCGTGAGGTCTATAAGAAAACAGGCACTAGGTTTGGCCTGCAGTTCACCATGTGGTTCACCACAAACCAAGCCAAGGAAAGACAGAATCCTGATGGAAGAGAGAGGAGAATTGAAGGAGATCGATGCAAATGGGTTTCTAAATTCATTTCTTTTCCTCCTTATCTCTGTCATTCAATTTGTCTTTCAGTGCATCCTTCCTGATATGGATGCAACTTAAAAATCTAAATTTATTCAGGTCTTTTCATCCTTCTTCAAGACTTTCAATGCATTACTAATGACTGAGTGAATGAGGAAATTGTTATGTAAGTTATTTCTGCATGGCAGAATTCATAGAGAAGAATGAAATCAAACATCCAACACTTCAAGAGACGCTCCCAGATTAGGGAGAAATAAACAGCAATGAGGAAAAAAGCATGTCGGGGTTCAGTAAATTTAAAACATTTGAGTGAATAGAAAAAGAGTCAAAGTCTAAAGGATGTAATGCTGCAGTGCTACAGTTAAATCAAAGCATCATAAACTGATCAGAATAAAAAACAGAACAACCAAAGGACTTAAAAACAGAGGAACCGATCCATCACATTTTTAGTAAATACCAAAAGTATGCCACTGCAAAAGTTTGCCAGCAAGTAGATGGACAGCAGCTACAACATGGACGAATCGCCAGCAGACACAGTGGAGTGACCCATTTTACAAAGTAGCATCCTGGACACAGCAGCCGATCCCTCATGGGCAAACCGTGGTCAGAATTTGCAACTATCTGATTTGCCTGTGGATTTGTCCTGTTCTCAGACGGCTTCATGCCCTCGTTTGCATCACAATTTTAATATAAAACAAGTAACCAGCAGTGGACAAACAAAAAGACTATCAGTCCATACGTTCACTTTAGTGTGAAAATTTGTCTGTATGATTAAATTTTATTGGATTAATATTCAATTGGATATTTTTGCATGATTTGAACATATGAAGGAAATGACAATAAAAGTCATTTCCTTCATATCAAACATCAGATATCCCTACATGTTCATACTGAAGCTCTATGCTCTGATCTTCAGGTAGTTTTTTTGTCATCTGGGTTTGTTTTGAACGTTCTGGGAATGTTTGATGCCCAGCACATCACAGCCTAGCAATAGAAATAAAGCATTGTTGCATCTTTGCTGCTTATGAGGATAAAAGCTGAGACTCAGAGTTAAATTAAACTGAATTAACCTTCCAAAAGCCTTTGAAAGCACAAATCCTGATCAAATAACCTCTAATTTAATTTACCCCCAGGGGAGGAATAACCTATTCACATTAGGCCCAGTCTGTGGTGTGGGATGCATAACTGCTCACTCTTTCAGGAAATTACTGTTTTATTTCCACATCCCTTATGTTCTAGGTGAGTTTGAGCTTTTCTAATGCATCACTTTGTTGTCATTGAGTGCATCCAGAAGTTTGAGCAAAAAACAAATATGAACACATGAAAATGACTCAAACTGAAATATAATTTTTTTCTTAATAAGCTTTTCTGTAATCTCAGCATTTTTTCATTTGAAATTGTGGCCAAAAAGTTGTCAAAAACTCTTCTTCCTGCTCTACTCTATTCATGCAGTCTATTCCAAAGTGACAACTGTAAGAACTAATCATCCTTGTAAAAACAACAACACACTTAAAAATAAGTGTAATCACCAAATATCCTACAACAAAACCCATGTTTAAGATGTTATACACAAACCTAAGGAGATGTTGCAAATTAAGTCACATCACTTTACTATTCAAAGACCTTAAAATACAGAAATGATATCTGGATAATCCAGAGGCATTCTTGGAAAATCTTCAATGACAGCCTGGCAGAGAAAATGCATGTGGTAGCATAAGTGATTAGTTAAAGATAATCTGTTTTAGACTGGCTGGTCACTGAAACCCTCTGCGTCAGCAGATGGAGATCTTTAAGCTGCTGGCTCACTCTGTTTTTTTCTGTGTATTAATAAGGAGCTAAATAGGTTTAAACCTGAGAGAATTAGGAGGATTTTGTGTAAGAATAAAGTCCTATCAGGTCTTTGAAGCATGTGAGTTGCTTTTGATGAACTTCTTGAATACAGGGATTGAATTCAGAATACTGAATATTGATGAATCTCCTCACTTTTGCATTTCATTAAGATTTAGTTTCTTTTTGTTTGTTTTATTAAACAATCAGCTGCTTTCAGCTGTTATTAGTTTCACTTTCAATTTCCAGCAGCTGGCATGTGAGTGAATCTTCAGCCCTGCATGAAGCATAGAGTAAAAGTGTGAGATTAATTCAAAAACTTCCTGTTCAGTTTTTCAGTGTTGATTCTGTGGGATGGAGATGCTTTGCTGCTCATGCAACTGAAATGTTAACATCTCCAGAAAACCCATTGGTCTTTCTCATCTGATGTTCAGTTTGTACAATTTCAACTTCTTAAAATAATGGTTTAAATCATTTCTGCCAAAAGTGGTTTGTTTTTGGATAAAATATTTTTCGGCAAAAATAAAGATGTGGTGTTTTTATTTTCTTTTTGTCAATGTCCGATCAGTTCATGGATGGATGAACGGTTCATAAACATTTCATAAATGCCTTTCTGTGTTGTTCATTTTAGTTATTTAAACACAAAAAGAATAACAGATAAAAGTAAGGAGTCCTGAATCCTGCATTTACAAACAAAATGTGTTGAACAATAAAGCAGCATGGAAAATCTAGATTTGTGGATGATCAAAATAATATTTTTCCTCCTGATATAAAACCAGATTAAACCTAAAATCCATCACCTTGGAGATGTTCAGTTATCTCATAATTCTTGAGCTCAGTTTTGGGAAAGAGGCCTTACATGTTATTGGTGGGGGTTTGGAGGCTCTTCATGTTTTTGCACAAAGTGTCTGAAAACCCTCCAACAAACCACAGACTTAGTGACATTCTGGGTTATAAACTGGAGAAAACAACATTTCTTGAGTTTTCCAAAGGTCAGTCTTATCAAACATGCTAAACTGAGAGCAGACTGCAGAGAGTGTCAAACTTAATTGAGAATGCTGTGTAGATCGTTTTGGGTTGCTGATTGTCTGGTCTCTGGTCCTCAGATGTTGATGATAAGGAATTTTGTTGGAGAAAGCAGCAGCTGATTTAAAGAGATAATGTGGATTTTGGTCTCACTGTGGTTGTTTTGGGGTCTGTTTTTGTTTTCTAATCCATCCTCAGTCGTCCCAAATGTGAGCAGCACCACAGCAGCTCCACACGCATGTGGCGCCCTTGGCTTCCTTCAGGGAGTCGTCTGGTTCCAGTGTAATGACACTGACTAAGTGTTTACATCAGGGTCTGTAATTGGCTTTACACACGAGACTGGTCTATTTTACTACTTTATAGGTAGCAAAACCAAAACCCTTAGACAAAGAGAAGAAAAAAACACATCATTTCAGATATGTGGTGGGACAGACATGTAATTCACTATAATAATAAAAAAGCTGAAGACAAAACCGCAAAGATTTTACGATACTGTAAATGTCAGTTTGAAATCCTGCTGAAGGTGAACCTCCTGCCCGAGTTTCCATCAACACAATCATAAACATCCAATGTTGCGTTTTCTTTGGACTGAAAATTAAAAATATTAGGCAAATGAGAATCTTGAGAATCTTAAAAAGTTTTTTAAAGTGAGTTAATAAGATGTTACTTTTAGTAGGAAGGTGCAAAATCACTTTTAAAGGTTAATATAGGAACATTTCTAAACTAAAGTCAATTTAAAACTTTATGTTGTAAATTAAACAAGTCAACAGTGTACTGCATGGCTACACTACCTGACTTTAGTAATTTACATAAACTGAGAATGAAACAATTTGACTGTGTTGGAGGATATGCACAGTTTTACAGCAGACTGTTTTTATGTTGGATGCATTTATTTTCAGCCAGACAATGTGTGTGTTTCTATTTGAAGTCCCTCAGATCAGATGCAACTCTGCTCTGAAGTAAAGAAAGTAGCTTTATGTTCCTGAGCTTTCCAGCTCCTTGGTTGGATCACAATCAGTCAGTTTCCCAAATATCAGCTCAAACATCCACCATGATACGAGAATAATTAAATCATACACGACAGGTCCTCAAACTGGTGAAACACAAAACCTTTTTTTTCCATGCCTGTAAATTTGTTTTAAGTTTTAATATTTATCCACTACAATTTTATTAGCAGTGTAGCTGTTGACAAATGTTTTATTATTTTGTTTCCCAAATAAAAAGTAGGTCTTGGTCCCTCCTCAACATAAAATCTAAATCATTTGAAAGCTAAAAACAGTCCTCGTTTGAAGTGGTTAGTAAACCTCTGTAAACTATGAAGTGGTTTGGAGTTGGTCTAGTTCAAACAGGGATGACTGATTCCAGAGGAATATTTGTCTTTTGTAAGCAGAACAAATCAAAGCTCTTTTGTTTGACACTGAAGTGAATTTCCAGGAATCTCTGCTGGTCTTGGCAGGAAAACGTCACCTTAACGCTCCTCTCACCATGTTACTGTTTTCATTCTGTAACCAAAAGCCCCGATCAGAAACCCGTCCTCTCAGGTTAGTGGGTCACAACGCTCATGTCTAATTTAACTCTTTGCTGTATTATGGGTGACCTATATGAGTGTACTGTTCACGGTCACTGTTCTGTAGAGCAGCTCTGATCGTTTTCCTCCTCCTCTTCCTTTCTTCGTCTTCATGTTTGATTGACAAACACTCTACAGGTATGTTTCCATTTTCACATTTATCTGATACTGAAAGTAGCTTAGGAACCAGAAGCTTGTTGAGGATATTAGTACGAAGTCACAAATAAAATGCTATTGTCTTGTCTTCAAGTAAACCAAACCGTTGCCATGGTGAAGACTGTAAGACATGTTCCCGTCACTTCTTGCTCCACCTGAAAAGCTGGAACCTGCGACTGAGGCAATGCTTCACGTTCACTAGGCAAGTTTTCATATTACTGGATTATCGTCTGATTGCTTTTTGCTGATTGTTTTTCATTTTGTGTTTCTGTGGGCAGAAGACCCCAACGCCTAAACAGTTCTGTTTTTAACAAGGTTTAAACATTCACTTAGCAATTCACTGTTAATGTTTTTGTTTTTTTACGCAACTTAAGTAATACAGTCATGAAACATAACTGGACTCATATTTTTATTTAAATAAGCCAATAAGATTCCTTGTTCTAATACCGACAGGATCAATTCTTGGGTTTTTGCCTGAATTTAAGGTGTTTGTAGCTTCACTGAAGTTCGATATTTTTATGTGTTTTGTAAAGGTTTGACATGGCAGATACGTTTTCTTATATTGCTCAATATGTGCGCCATTTTTGTACTTTTATTTCTGAACGGTGAATTTTTGCAGTGCAGGAGAAATTCCTCCGTTCTTGGCCTGCTTCTCTGGTTTTGGCTTGTTTCGGGTTTCTTACTTTGTATTTTGATTGTTCAGGCATCTTGTGTCATTTTTCCCCTGTAATTGGTTCCAGCTGTTCATCATCTTGATTGCCCCTGTGTGTGTGTGTGTGTGTGTGTGTTCTTACCGCTGTCATCGTTCCCTGCTGGGTGCTCGCGTCTCCCTGCTCTGTCCTCTCGTGTTCCCAGTGATCTCCTGTGGTTTATGCAGGTGGTTTCTTGGACTATTAAAACTATTATCATCCAACATCTGCCTCCATCCTGTTGCACTTTGGGTCCAACTCACAATGACTTAGCAAATCATGGCAGTAATGAGGAACGCACAGTGAGCGTTTAATGCATGTGCTGATCCCGGAGGACAGCGTTGATAAACTTGGCTGCATATTGAAAACGTCACATTGATCAGTTCAAATGCACAGCTGTGTTTGGAGAAAGAATAAAGTGAACACGTATCTGTTAGTTTAATAAAGGACTCATCCATGGAGGTTTCCAGGGAGGGAAGAGCCTGTTGGTTCATGATTTACTTTTTTTAATTCAGTTCTGGCTTCTTGCAGTGACTGTAAAGACCCTGAACTTGAATAAGTAACTTGTCAAAGTCAGTTTGTTTTTTTCCAAGAGTTATTCTGTAATCAGCAGGTCTGTGAGAGGGAAACTGCTCTTTATGCTTGCTGACTTTAATACTGCCGTAAAGCTTAGTTTATTTTAGATTTTGGCTTAAGTCTTGCACCTCTGTATGCATTTGTTAAAAAAAGTCACATCTTCTGAAAAGATCGGCTGACTCTTTGTGTTTTAGATGACAGTAGCTTAAAGCTCCAGCTCAGCAGGTTCTCCTGTTTCCTCCATGTTTCAGCATCGAACTGATGAATGGTGGAAGGACAGGACTAATAAGACCAGAAATCTCTTCAGCGGACATTATGGTCCACATCTTGAAGCACTTCCAACACCATCTTTTCTTTTTCCATCCTTGTTGGTACGAAGTTTATCAGAAATTTAGTTTTTCCCAAATCATTCTGGTTTTTAATCAAGGCATCTATTGGTGATGTTTTGAGCTGATGACATCTGCCCTCATAATCTAAATTTGATTCCCAGATTTTGTCGACAATCCGCCTTCCCTCCAATCCACCTACAGTTCCTCTACAGAAACTACTCCATCTTTAACAAAACTCTGTTACTATGTGTTTTTCTCCAGGAAACAAAGCCTGCTGTCCTGACCTCTACATGTGTGAAGCAATAGCCACAACCCAGATCTATGACTTGATAAACTGTTAAAGGTCCTTCTAAGAACCATTGTGGTGAACTGGCCATGGCTATAAACACTGATGCAGGCATCATGTGGCCCTTAACCTGTTTTCTGTGTCTGTCTCTATCAAATACTACAATTAAATATTTAGATGGAGATTTTTTCAGTCTGTGTTACATTAATTGTATTTATTTAACCAAAGCATCGTTTTCTACCAGCTGTTTGACCAGCATGTTCATTTGTTCACATCGTTGCTTGTGGTGGCAGCTTAAGGTGCATAAAGTCACCCACATGTAGGACAGGATACATCTGGAAACAGGTTAAAACCAACATCAAACTCATGGAGACCTTCATAATGGTGACAGTTTAAAACAGAGATCTCCAACCCCAAAGCTTTTAGGTTTTTGACCTCTTGTTTTCCAGAATTACGCCCCGCGGGGGGAAGCATTGTAACTGTTGCAATAATTTGTCCTTTTTTTTGTTTTTTACAAAGTTAGCTTGGTTGAATCATTGCTTGTTTTGACTATCGTTCCCTTATTGTTTTAGATGGTTACTTTTTAAACTTTTGGACAGTTGGTATGATGGGCAAGAGCACAAATAATTCTTGGTGTTGACCACAGACCCCTTCTGGACTCTTGTACTCAGTTCCTGTAACATTTCATCCACAACCACTGCAGACATCCCCCTCTTGTCCAGCTTACTGGGAAAACCTTGAACTCCAGTCAAATATTATCAGAATTACTCCGTCTTTTCTTTTCCATCTGGTCTTTGCTGTAAGTTGTGGTTTGTTTTAGGAAAGTTTCTTTTATCTCTTGTATAAACCAGAAGTGCTGAACTCCTCTGGAGTCCTCGGGCGTTTTAAAGCTCTCCTTTGGCAGCTGGAAGGGGTTTAATATAGCAATGAAACTCTCCAGACAAACAGCTGTTTACTTAAGTCTGTGTACTTCATTCCTCTATAATTACATCCATGCAGTAAATACCCCTTTAGCATTTGTCCACTAATTCCCACACTTATTAGTAGCCTGATGCCATTCACTGAGTCTCACTACGTTTTGTTACTTTAAGGTTCCAAACAGCATTAAAGGTGAAAGCAGCTGCATTGGTAAGTACTTATTGCTTTTGATGGGAATCATATAATACATTTTTAGTTTCTGATTATTTTCTTTTACTGATAGATGTTTGGGTGAATTAAACAACCAGTTTTCAGTTTTGTCCTCTGGAGCCATTGGACATATTTTAGACGTCTGGTCCAGCTTACCTGACTCAAATGACTGCAGTGACCTCCTGAACTGCAGTGGAAGACTTTTAATCACCCATTTATTTAAGCCGTGTGTGTGACGGCAGTGAAACACCTGCAGCTGGGCATGCATTACTCAGTATTTTCAGTAGTATTTAAATACAACGCAACTGTTCAATCACATTGAAGGCTTCAAAAATTCACAGCTCGTAAGTCACGTTGTCATAATACGACCTGATGCTGGGATGTAACCTGACTGCTCACACTGTGTGTACACAGCATGCCGGCTCTTTAATCCAGAACTGCAAAGAGGAAGAAAAAAAAGGAGACTCGCCTGAGAATGAGAGAAGGCTCAACTAAAACCAGAACGCTTCACTGGCAATCTTTGCCTTTATGGCAACTGATGCTTCATCAGCGCAATACACTCACAAGGTTCGAGTAGCTGCATTTCCATTAACCATAAAATTGCACAAATTGAAATTATAAAGGTGAATTTGCTTGATGGGAATCTGGCATTGTAAGAGAATAAGCTCTTGTTGTTCCATTAAAGTTTTTGCTCTGGGATGAGATGCTTTTTCAGTTGTATCAAAATATTTGCATTGTGCAAAACTGCAATGGAAACATTTTTTGCATCACTCGGGTCACGTGATCAGCAGCAGGACGTTACTACTGGCAAAAACCGCAAAGACGACAGGAAGTGGCAGAAGGATGGTTTGTTTTGGTTTTTTTCCAGCATTGAGCAGCTGGCTCCACCAGAGCTCTCACAGCATCGCAGTTTGTAAAAAGTTGTGTCTTTCTAACATGTTGAATCTAAAGCTCTTCTATGAAATCACAGATTACAATTTACCCAAAGCGCTGCATACGTAGCCTCTTCTGAGAGCAAAGGGCTTGTTGGTCCATCATCTCAAGACTCTGACGTCCCATTGGATAGATATCCATCATTACCAAGACGCTTAATGACTCATCATGTGGGAAAGCTTATCCTAGAGCGATTTGCATTTCATTTATTTAATGGAAACACAAAAAATTGTGTCTTTTTGCCCTTAGTAGAATAGCAACAAAGGTTTGCGCACATTTATAATATATATTCTATGTGACCATATGATGTCTGTTCAGGAGCCAAAGTGTTGATCAGTTCTTGTTACTGCCTGTATAAACTACCCATGATGACATCATGGAGCAACCAGGGCCAAGCTAAATCCAAATTATCACACAAAAGGAAAATCAGCTCAAAATTTGCCAATAACTGTAGTGTAAACCCGACTTAAATAATGAACAGCTGAAAACCGTCAGCCTTTTACCATGTACATACAGTAAGTCACCGTTCTGAGCATTATCTGGAAATGTGAAAAACAGACGTTTGCAAGAACAGCTGCATGTGTAAAAAAAGGACAGCTTCAAGTAAAAATACATCAAACAAGAAACATTTACATAACATTTAATAAATGGTTATTTTAGGAAACTGGAGGGTAAAAGGCAAAACTTTGCCTCAGGAAATAAGTGGAAATCATCTCAAATTTAATTTAGATCTGGTGTTTTGTCCTCAAACTGTCTATTGACGTGAGCCAGAAAAAAGGAAGCAGGTCACTGAGAGAGAAAAAAGTCTTAAAAAGACACAACAAATATAGTCCTTATTTATTAAAGAATGGAGTGATAATGTGATCAAACAAACCATAATCAAAAAATTAACCCGTCTGGAAGATCTCTAAATCTCAGGATTGTTTTAGCACACACATTGTTTTCAATTGTTTATTTTTTACAATAACATCCAGCTGAGATAAAATATTGAACATTTTCATGTTCGGCTCACTCTGAACCTCCTCGTAACATTTTACCCTAACTGACCATCACAGAAGAGACGAGGATAATAAGAGAAAATGTCCTTTTGTCTTCCAACCTTATGAAATGATACAAAAAAATCTCTGTGGAAAAAAGAATAAGAACTAAAAATTATAAAATAAAAACTTGTTTATTTTAAGTAAACATATTCATTCATTGTCTACAATGTTCAACGTGACTTCAATAAAAGAGTAATTAATTAAAATTCTTACTGGGATGCAATCCATGCTTGTTGTTTGATAAAAAATAAAGCTGATCAGCCTCATATTTCTAACACCTGAGTGTCACAACATTTAACCACAAAAAACAAGCTTCGGTCACTAGGTGGCAGCAGTGCTCAGAAGAGTCAACGAGCTGCTCGTTCAGGTCAGTAGAAGAAGTATTTATTTTACATTAATGCCTGTACAGTGTGTAATGTGTGATGTTTACATAACATGCGTAATTAAAGTGTAAACGACGTTATTAACAAACCATCAGAAACATGTAAAAGACACAGTTTGCACCTAGTAAGTGCAAACAGAATCTGTTGAGTGGGAACTGTGGGAGCTGCCACTGGTTCAGGGTGCGATGGTCAGCAGATCACACCCCACTGTGGCCTGAACACTTCCTGTTCATTTATTCAAAGAAGGTACACATCACGTAGAGACCACTTGCCTTTTGGTGAAAACAATGACTCATTTTCCCCTAAAGGGAAGAAATGATGGTAAACATTTGTCACGCCTCACCAAAGATTGCCCCATAATCTCCTCATCCACTGGTTACTCACACTTCTTCCTCATTTAGCACTTCCCCTTTCAGAACACACCATCACGCCACACACAAGATGGCACTCGATATCTGGCTGTAGCGTCACAACAGAAAACAATGTTGCTTCTGTTGTTGTTGAACAAACATCTGGCTAACGGCACGTATTCTACCATGGACGGCAATTCACCACCTATCAGGATAAATTATTTTATATGTCAGTTTTAGAAACAGTAAAAAATGGTTTTTCAGATATGACCCCATCATGAATATGTTGCTGAAATTGCCCAATATTAAGTGCATAATGAGAAACATTATTCAGGCCTGTATTGAGTCGAGCCAACACGTTCTGTCATGAGTAGAAGGACTTCGTGTTATCCTCCCTTCCAGTTTTATTGGATTAAATTACTTCAATCTTAAGACTGCAATATTTAATCACGTCATGACAGTTGTGGCCTTTAAAGTTAGAAGATTCTCCCCAGCAGGGTGGTTCATTTTTTATTAGCTGCAGCACTTTACATTTTGTTCTAGAAACCAGCGCCGTGTTCGTAGACTCTGGAACCTCGGCTCCAGAAACGGTTGTTTGCTGGAGGCATGGACTGTACATTTTTCCCAATCACTAATGTTTATCGTGTAATGTGCCAGTTTATCACTACCAGAAATTGTCTGCATTGTAAACAAGGATCCTCCACTGCGAAGACAGACGTGCCGAGTCGAATGATAATTCAATGTTACCAACACGGACTGAACGGCTTGGTTCTCATCCTCTGCTGCCGTTGCTAAAATTACAGGACTCTAGTTTAAACTCAAAGTTCAAATCTTATAACAATATCTTTTATATTCTTAGCATCGTTCTAATAATTCATCACTTGAATCGCAAAACTTGGAGTAGGCAAGAATCTGATACCGTTTCTCACAAGACTAGCTGCGAAAACAAATTTAAAAAACATCTAAAAAAAGACAAACATGCATTTTTTTCAGTTCACCTGTTCAGATACCTGAAACCGTTTAAAAAAAAGAATCAGGAACTTCCAACAGAGAAATAAGCTGCTTTTAATTCCTCTGGTGCAGCACTAAGAGACTGATGGCATTAAGTTGACCCGTTCAGGTTTTGGATGAAAGGCTACTCTGTTGTTGGTCACAAAGATTAAGATTAATGGTCTCCCTCAGAAGGTTCTGCCCTAATTATTCTGCCTCAGCAACAAGAGCCCGGTCCTTTTAGGAAGGCTTTAAAGTGGAAAAATACTGGCCACCGTCGGGAAGCATGTGATTCCCTTTAATATCTCACTTTCTATTTCTGCTCATTTCTAAAGGTGGAAAATCCACAAAAGCACTTGATGTTCAGTCCAAGTTTAGACTCACTTCCTTTGAGGTTTTGCAAGAGTGAATGTGATAAGTTTTATTTACAGCACACCTTTGTTTTTACATTTTAACACAGATAAGCACACATCATGATGATGTTGACCCTTGATTTTTCATAGAAACAGTAAAAACCATAACAACTTATAGGGAATTCCAGGTATTCATTTAAGAGGGCATTGCTGGCGACAGCAGCTTGTGTTGGGTAACGTGGTGCAGTGGGAGGCAGAGTTTAGGTCCAGGGTGTTTTTACACAACCTTCTAACAATGCTTTTATTGGATTTTCCCCATGTTTTAAAAATCACACGAAGGAATTTTAATCTTATGTAAGTTCTACTGAACTGGAGGCTAAAGGTTGTAAAGTTGTCTCATTCTTCCCTGTCCAGTGGGACCCTGTGAAAATGAGCCTGTATAAACTTTAGATAAGAGTCGTGTAGAAAAGCTGAGCTGGTCTTCACCGACTCTAAATGCTTTGATGGATGTTAGAGAACAATGGGACACAGCGGAGTACCATCTAGGCAACATGCAACACTCCATGATCTGGTTTCAGGGGGTGTTAAATGATCAGGCCGGCTGGTGTGAGTCGCCTGGGATTGTATGGCAGAGCCTGATACTGACAGGGAGAGAGTTTGCTATGAAAAGTAAAAGGAAAGATAATTGGTTTGAACTGGCAGGAAAAAAAACCTGAAGCAGGATCAGTTGCCAAATATGACATCATCACACACACGCACACACATGCACACACAACCACAAAGCAGAGAAGTGTTATTTGATCCACCCTAGTAGATCTTTTAAGTGAATTCTGTCCTTTTTTCCATGACCATTTAATGTAGAATTAGTTTGTAGGATTTTTATGATGCTTTTTGCAGAAATGCAAACCAAAGTTTCCAAGACAAATCTCTTCTTTAATTTCCTGTATCAATCAAATTGCATGCTTTTGTCTTGATGCAGTTTGTCCATGTTTTAATGAGGTTATGCATCTATTCAGGATCATGTCCACCTAAATATGCTGCATGTTTGCTTAAATTACAGCCCGATTAAATAGCATCACATTTTCAAAGGCAATGGCTCGTTGCGTCATGCAGATTGCAGGAATAAAATGCTGTCAGCAGAACATGATCTGCTGCGTTTTGCAGGGTCAGGTGTCATTACGGTCTTTTAAAGTCAGACACAAGCTCAGACAACAGGAGACAGCAAGAAAAATGCAGAGGCTATTTAATAATGAAGCAAATGAAAACTTACCAGGATGATGGGGAAGCACAACGAAGAGAAACTGTGGAGGCATGTTTGTAATACAACGATGAAGCGCAATGGGAGAAGCCAGAGGGAGAACAATGTAAACCAGGGAGCTTAAATACACTGACAGAGGAGAGAGTGAGAACCAGACGGGTTAATCAGAGGGACATGGAGTCAGCTGGGGAAGAGAGCAGGGAGAGCAACATGAAGGAACGACAAACAGCTGGACAGAAAACGGCTGGCAGGCAGAGGAGAGAGAGAAACAGATAGAAACAGTAAAGAAAAAAGAAAGAAATATATCCAAATGAACTAAAATAAAATACAAAATATCAGCAAATAAACAATAAAGAAATAAGCAAATCTAACTGCTGATTATATTCTTGGTCATTGGTCAAATCATGATGGATTTTGACTTTTATCAGGTATTAGTCGTAGTGACTTGAGAAGCTAAACTTTAGAGAATGATGAGGAACACAAAGAAAAGATACACAAGAATTAAAGATGACATTAGTTTCCTTTTAGTTTTAATTTATTTCTCTTGTTAACATCACCAATAAATCTTGTATAAAGAAATCAATTTCTGTATTTCAATTCCAAAAAACTCAGATTCCTTAATACAACAATCTAACCTGCTATTTAAACGTAGATTGCAAAGGCATCATTTATCTGAGCTAGGTCTGTGACTTTACTTGCAAAAACATGAATAAATTGATAAATACAAATCTAACATCATCATCATATAATAAAACAAGTTGAGAATAAGGCCTGGTGAGCAGGCTGTCTAGTTTTATGGTACAGATTTACTGTGGGAAATTCCACAGGCTGATATTTCAGGATAAAACCATAAACGCCTGCAGGAATCAAGTAATGTTGAGTCTCCCTTTCTGTCACCTGAGACAGCAGCATCATAATGGCTTCTAAGAGTAACAAGATCATGACTTAACATCCCCCACAAGCTGGAAGCCAAACAAAGATCACAAAATGTTTAAGTCGTAATTTTCACCGTTCCTCTTCCTGTGAAATGTATGTGAAAAAACGTAGAAACATGATGAGGAAACCATCTGGAGAAGATTAAAAACACCTTTTCTTCACAGGTATATAAAAATGTAAACATGGTTTTAGTTTTTTATATCAATATGAAAGAAAACAGGTTCAATCTTTGGCTCACTTTCAAAAGTTCTGCATTGTGGAGAACCAAACCGAACAAAGACGTTTTATTCAAAAATATCAAAACCATACACTTTTTATGCTTCTTTAATGTTTTGTTCTTCTTCGTAATAATATTTGAGATAAATAAAAATTGAGGATCTCCAGTGATTTGTGACTGCGACATACTGGCGACCTGTCCAGGTGACCCCGCCTCTCACCTGGAACGTTGGCTGGAGAGGCAGCAGCTCCTGACCCCACTAAGGGTGTAAGAAAATGGATGGATGGATGGATGGATGGATGGATGGATGGATGGATGGATGGATGGATGGATGGATGGATGGATGGATGGATGGATGGATAATGATTTATGATTTAAATATCAAAGCCACCCATCCTTCTCTCACCCTGATCCTAAAGCGAAGTCATGGCCCTTTACTAAAATGTCTAACGTTTCAAATTGTCCTAATTTTAGCTGGAATTTCAGATAAATATAAAATATTTCTTTCGCTGTAAAATGCTTTGTCGTTTGATGATTTTTCCTTCATATGAATTATTACAAGTAGAAACTATATTATTCAAATTGTGAGCATACATATTTTCTTAACAGGTCTATTTTTATGAAAATGTTTTCATGTTTAGAAAACACGAAAACAGGTAATGTGATGAGCTGTACCTCAGCTCATCACATCAGCGTGAGATAGATGGATCTGCATGGTGAATGATGAGCTAAAGGTTCTGCAGCTCCAAAATGTGATGCTGATGTCGATGTTTGGACCTCCTGATCTGATCCGTTAAGACTTGGTTACATGCGAGTCGATCAGCTTTCTCATGCTGGGTAGATTAGTAAATAGGTCCAGGACCCTATAAGGTGATGGAGGTCTGCAGTCTGTAGGAGCAATGGCAGGAATGTGTTACCGTACAGCGCTGACAGCTTAAATGCACAGACACATACAATCACAGTCACATCCAGGCCCAAAGACGTCAGCAGCTTCCTGGAACGTGACAGGGACACATGCTCCAAACTGTCCGCTGCTTTTTCCTCTCAGGTGGATTTAAATTCATTGTTTTCTCTCATTCGAATGTGTGATTAGAGAATTGTTGTTCCAGTAAAGCTCAGTGAGACAAACATGACTGCCAGATTACTCCGTCCCATCATAGAAAGGACTATGATTTCAAAAAAGTGTAGATTTCATTTCTTTTGTAACGACATCCTGTCCAGCAGAGCAGTAATCACAATAAGGAGCCGAACAGATTTACTGTCATGGATTCTTACCCTATTGGCCCTTTGCAGTTATGTCTCTTGACCACTATTGAATGGAGGAACTGTGATTGTTTTCCTAAGTTACTTTGGCCAGTATGGCCATGACTTCTACTTGTTCAAGTCGAGCTAATTTGTCTGTAGAACCAGCACTCCCAGTCGGGACTGATAGGCTCATAAACTGACTCATGCTTTCTCCCTCCTGACGTGTTTAATTTGATCAAATACTCGTCTTTGCCTAATTTCATGGCACATAGTTTCTACCTTCAACGACATTTTCCCTCATGCCAGAGAAGACAAGCAATGTACAAAAGTCAAGATGCTAACTGGGTTTTCTCTCCATGCTAGGCTGCATGTACTGATGGTGATGGTGATGCATGCTCACCTCACCATGCATCACCTTCCCAATAAAACGTCTGCTAACCATCATCATTTTCTATCCTCATTAAAAGGTTTATGATAAATAAGTTTGGTTTAAATCCTTGTCTGTGCAGCTGCCTGCTTTGTTTGTATGTTTTGTTTGTTTGCTGAGCTGTCAAACGGTGCAGATAGAGATTATTTTTTAGGGAAAACATGTCTAATTCATTATCTAAGCCCTTTAATATGCCTGATAATGCCTTTAATTCCTTCTAATTTGTGTTTTTACTGAACACAGTCAGAGCCAGACTGAAGGCTAGAGCTCCAGTGATAAGGGAGCTGTGTCTGCAGACACACACTTCTGTTTGGTGAGCTGAACTAAACAGCACAGCAGCTGCAAGGTCAACAGTCAGAGGCATTAATGTATCTGCATAGTTTCTTCCCTTTGTTATAAATAGATAAAACCTCATTTCTACCAACTCAGTTAGTTTGAACTTGTGTTCAGGATGACTAAGCAGATTGATCTTTGCTGCAGTTTGATGCTTAATTATATATTGGGAGTTAGAGTGTGTGTGTGTGTGTGTGTGTGTGTGTGTGTGTGTGTGTGTGTGTGTGTGTGTGTGTGTGTTTTATTTTTCAGGTTAGACAAGGGAATACAATTCTATCTTGACAACAGGCAGAAAGACTCAGTCTTTCCAAAGATCAGCCCAAACTTAATTAATAGACTAAAATCATTTTAATCGTACCAGTATAAATGATAATAGCACATTATACGTCAGACTGTTTTTAAAAACAGAAATGGGGCTTAATGAAAAGTTTAAGGTTTTCAAATGGTGACTTTAACAGGAAGCATATTCTAATTTATTAAATATGAACAGATGCATCTGCAGCTCCTTCTTCCACATGTTTGTGATTTAAGAAAACAAATAGTTTGAATCTTTGTGTTTAGTTACATTTTATGACAAAATTCTGAAGTTTATTTATGCAGAAGAACTTTTGACTTCCAATTTGCTTCGCCTGAATTTTTCTTTATATCCTGATGTTTTGACACGACTGATCATCAGACGATGTACAGCATCTGTTGTCAGGACAATATGTGATTAGAGCTTAAAAAGGCTTCCTCACAAAGGACAAACCTGCTGTCTGCAACAAATGAAGCAGCTTAGTTTCCTAAATATATCTGTCCTCTGTTGAACTGCTAAGAGCATCGCTGCTCTGATAGGTAGTGATGGTGCATAATAGCTGCAAGCTCTCTGAAAATAGAAAGTCATTTGAAGTTTGTTGTTCATGACATCTGCGGTTAAATGAGCTGAGTTCCTTTAAAAGTACGTTTTTTGTCAATTTGACAGTAAATAAGCAGAGTGACTGCTGCTGGAGTAAAAAATGACATTGTGTTTTTTTGGATTTTGCTTCTATATGTTCTTATCTTCCATTTTGCGCCCAGCACACGTGGAAAACCCATGATTCACAGCCACTTGCCCCGCTGTCTGATTGGCTGCTCCTGCTCTTAAAATCCTCAAAACACAATCAGCTTCTCCGTCTCCTGTTCCTCACATGACTCGGCTCGTTCACACCTCCATCAGCAGATCGCTTTTATTTCCGTTTTTAACTTCTGCTTTTCTTTCTTATGCTGCTTGTTTTTGTTCTCTAATCTTCGGTGAAGTCGAGTTTTCTCATGTGTGCAAACACTTTTCTGTGATGTTACTGCCATAAAATCCTGTCAATAAACTGCAGTTGACCTTAATAATTCCAGTTAATCTAAGGAAAAAGCCACAGTGCTCCTGTAAAGGCTGTTAAATGCACGTTAGTATTCAAAACTGAAGTTATTGTTAATGTGTTTGGCCCAAAACACTGTAAGCAAACATACTAAAAAACTTGCTTTTATGAAGAAAACCAGTAAATTATCCATTTTTTCAGATTTTCTCTTGAAAAAATTAACATCATATTTGAATATGATAAATATGTATATTTTAATTTGGCATGAATATATATATATATATATATATATATATATATATATATATATATATATATATATATATATATATATTTTTTTTTTTTTTTTTTTTATATATAATATTTTATTATTATTATATAATTTGGTATTTCCCAGTGGGTAAAACAATTCAGATATAAAACATTTTAATGTTCCTACTTCCAAAAATCTAAAGTATGTAATGTGTAACTTGACAAAATAGTAATGTTCTTTTTACCAAATCAAGTCTAATATTAAAATCAGAATTATAGTGTGTTATTACACATTATAATTCATGACAGAATGCTACAGATGCCATTATTAGTCCTTTCAGCTGCTAGACGGAGTTTATGGTTGGATAATTTTATGTGTTTTTATCAATATTTCAGTTCCTGTCATTGTAAATGTTTTTCCTGTGAAGACAGAAACGTGTGTGTTGTGGAAACACGGCTTCTCCCACGTCACCCTGATGTTTCTGGCTGACACTGAGTATCAGATTAGTGTGTGTGTGTCTGTGTGGAATGTGTTTGCCAATACAACAGGCTGCTGGCTAAATTACTGTAACCTTCACAGTCCGACTTTCACCTTCTCGTTCTGTTGATGGCTGCACCTGCCTTCGCGGGCGTGAAGTGAGTGAGATTTACGATACGGGGAACATCCTTGTGCCTCGAAAGATAACTCAGTCCATTTTTTTAAATTTGTTTTATTTGGTGGTGCTGCGTGATTATTAGTGTGTTCAGTCAAAAAACTAAATCATAAAGACCAAGAAGCTTAGCCAGGTGTAAAGCTGTGGAGATTAGTGAGGGTTTCACTCCCTCACTAATAGGTGGTTCATTTCACAAAATGAATTTCATTTATAAATTCATTTCTTTTCACTTCTGCTGAAGAAATAAAATCCTTTTGATTTGTTGATTAATTTTAACATCTTGTTTTGAGATCACCTGGTTGCCATGGAAACACACCCATGAGCCTTTTGTGCTCCTCCAGCCTCAAAAGGAGAAAAACACATTGACTGAAAATAAGAAAAGCTAAATATGGAGGAAAACTAAGACAGAGAAACTGGTCATGATAGACGGGAGGATGGACAGAGCTGAATACTGAATAGATTAAAAATGAAAACCAACCTGATCAGGTTCATTTTAATTAAGTAGTTTTCTGATCAAGTACTAAACATATTTGTATTTTTATATTTAAAATATTTTTGTTGGTCTGATGTAATATTCTAATCTTTAACGTTGTATTTTTATTGACTGTAAGCAGAAAGTCATAATTAACAGAAATAAATGCTTTTAAACATCAGTCTGTGTGTATTTAATCTTTGTAATGTGTGATTTGAGTTCATCAAATAAAGGAAGTTTTCAGTGAAATTCTGATTTATTGAGCTGTGGACATTCACAGCAGCTCCTCGTTTTCAGCCGGCGCTGCAGTGGAACCCACTGTTTCACAGCATGTTAATGTGTTAAAATGGCCCAGTCAAAGTCCTAAATTTGATGGTCTGTAACACATTTATGTTCACCTACACTGTCTCTATCGAGAGCAAAAATCAGCATTTTTAAGACAGGCATCATTTTCCTTCCATCTAATATTTGATGCTGTTTTGTTTTGGTTTGTAATATAAAATTACAATATATACATTTAAGTTTGTGGTTGTACCAAATGAATAAATTCAGAGGGTGTAAATACTTTATCTAGGCAGTGTATCAAAGCATATAAAGATTCTTTTTGTTCATTGTCTGTAGTTAAACTCCCTGTAGTTCACCTAATATGTGCTTTTAGAACTGCAACCATGATTTTAGATCGATTTTGAATTTAACAGAAGGTGATCAATAAATTTTGGGATTCTGTGTTAAAAGTCTGAATGTTTATGTTTATTTGACTCAACATTTTAGTTTTGGTTTAGTGAAAATGAAACCCTGCAGCCAGTCAGTAATAGTGTTTAAACTGCTGCTGGTGTGGGATCAGACTGAATGAGAGGAGCGATCCAGGTCCGTTTCCAGCCAGCAGCCCGTCTGTGTGGGATGAACTTCCTCTGGCTGGCAGCTTGACCAGAGAGTCTGACTGTAACTGTAAGTAATCTCAGCTCTGCTCTGTCTCCGTCAACCATTAGTAGGAGCTTAGTCACAGCCTGAAGCGTCGCCTGAAGCTGCAAATGCGATAAGGAACTCGCAGAACAGCAGCTGCGAACAAGTGGAGAACTTAAAATGAGCGTCTCTGTTTACGTGTATGACCTGGTGTTTGCATTAAATTATCTATAGATTCATAGGAAGAACTAGAAACATGAAATATTGAACTGGCAGTGTGTTAAATATCGGAGACATCTGAAATTCCTTTATGTTTAGGGTTACAAACATAACGTTTCCATGTTGTATATTAGAATAGTGGGAACCAGGCAGAGAACCAGGCCTGGATCCTGGGATGGAACCACACTTGGAACCGGACCAATAGAACTTTTCTGGTATGTTTTTGATGAGGGGAAACTTTCTAACAATGTAAAGCTAAAAAAAACATGGATTTTGCATAATTCTGCCCCTTTAAAGACAAAACCTTAAATACAATGCTTATTCTGTTGACAACTTTAAAAAATCAGAAGAAATCATTCAGCACATCAGGAAGTGAGTCGTCAACCTCCATAAATTTAGTTCATTCTCGGGTCCAACTTCTGAATGCCTGAAAGAGCGAGAAAGAAGCTTAAAAGCAACATACAGTTCCCATTATGTATTACAGTTATGTACAACATATACATGAAAACAGACTTACATGTTGGAAACATGTTTTGTGGTTTGATGGAATTATAATAGAACTGCATTTACTGGATTTTAGAAATATTCATTATTTTAATCGTCCTTACTGACGTCAAACAGGAGATTTTTCTCTGACAGGAGAAAAATCATTTTGCTTTTCTTCATTAAAAGTTTAAATAGGAAGGAAATTAAAGGGAGTTACTGAAATATTTGCTCACATATTTGAGGGAGCAGAGTGATGACAGAAAAAAAGAAATCAGGAGGGAGGAGACAGGAAGAACGGGCAAAGGAATGGAAATGGGAATATTTTAGGATGTTATCTGTCAGGTGTGGCTGAATTAAACTGATGAAAGAAAGGGATGAACTTTATTTTAATGAAAGTAATGTGGTATTTTTATGAAGTCCAAGGTAACGGTGCTGTTCGGAGGAGCAGTCCAGAAAAATTTTGTTCCACAGAAAAGTTGTCAGAAGAAAAATGATAAAATTATGTCAAAGTCTGTCTCTTTATGTTGTAGCAGATATGTCAAAGAATCCTATGGCAGTATTGGTATTAAAAATGATTTATAAGCTAGTATCTAAACTCTGAACAGCACTTGACAAAATTAACAAAATCATCAAATTCATTCATTCATTAACTACTGTGTCCTGCGGTGGAGTTCAGTAAATATCCACAGAAATGTGTATTTTAATGTAAGATAAAAATTGATTTCAAACCTTTTGGCCAAATAAATATGGTCATTTGCTTCCATATTAATTTCATTCTTTATTGAGGTTAGAGCTTATTGGCTCAGTCCTTTGTGTTATCTTCTCGGATTGCAGGTTTTTACTCTAAATCTGGTAAAATCTTAAATATTAATATGTTTTAAATGAGCTTAACGTCACTTTGCTCCTTGTTTATATATGACATTGATTTTGCAACAGATGATAATTTCCTGAAAATGTCCTGGTTGCAACACAGGCTGTGCAATATGACATTGTAAAACAAACCAGCACAAACCCACTCATGCAAATGTCTGATGTGGATGTGCTGCAATAAAGCTGATAACACAATACAGCACCTCTTGTAAAGCTATAAAACTTTTTTTATTTTGCTTTGTGACAGCAGGATGAAGTATTTTAGCCAGGAAGTTAACGTTTTCTTAGAAGACAAGTTGAGTGTGAGGAGTCAGATTACGGCAGCTGTAAAACGGAACAGAGGCTCAATGAGAGGTCAAGGTTCACAGAAACACGTCACCTTCTGATGGAGCTGACGTAACGTTTGTAATAATCCAGTACTCAATGATTTGATTTATGTTTATTTGAACAAAGTTCACGCATCTTTACATTTCTACCTTTGTCAGTGTTTTGGTCGTTTTAGTTCTAATTGTAGAGCATAAATCAAATTAGGTGGTTAGTTGAGATGATGTTCAGATGAACCTTCAGTTTTACCCTGATCAACATGATGACTAGACATTCCCAAAGTGTTTATACTTACGTTTCTTCAGAGGTATCTACAAATTACATCCTATTATGAATCATATATGAGAGCCACATTCCAAACATCTTGTCTGATGTTGGGCTTTCCTGTCATGTCACACAATGAAGCAGTTTATGTGAGGTGTTGCTTTTACAGGTGAGCCTAAAAACAATTTACAGAGTAACATTATCATTTTGGCGTTCCCAGATGATCTTCGTAAAAGTAAACTTGAATTTGCTGAAAGGTATAACAAGCACAAAAAATATGGCATAAATGTGGAATTTAGCAAATGGAAATGAATGTAAAGCAGGATTGTTTTATTTTTCGTCAGGCAGTGACTGAACAGGTTGTGTTCCTTCAGGATGGGAGTCCCTGGGATCCCAGAGAACAGGTTGGCTGGTGTCTCTGGAGAAAAAGGCGTCCAGGTTTCCCAGCCGACGTGTTTACACCACAACCTGACCTTGGACAAGTCAAAGACAACAGACATCAAAACAGATTGGCAGTGATTTACAAACCTTTGTTATTGCACTCCGTGCTGCTATTTTTGGGTAGAACTGTTATGACCGTCAGCGTCCAATCGGAGGTATGCCTGAGATGTCTGCTCATGGGAGGCGTTAAGACGAGCCGAGTAGAGGAGAATCAAGGACAAAGGCTGGGCTCTGATTATGTTTCTGCTCCCCGTGTGTCACAATGTTCCATTTGCTTTACGTGTTTCCTGCATCATCCTGGAGACAAATCTGGCTGAGAATGCCATTGTGTCTTTGGTGCAGCTCTTTTACTTTCCATTCACACATTCCAGCGAGCCATATGTGAACTGCTGCAGCAGCTGCTATGGAGAGTCATGCTGGCGGTCACATGCACAGAGCATTACTTCATATCAATGGCTTCGGTTTGAACTGTTCTTATCCAGGTTGGATATTAATCTGCACTTTCATCACATTGATTAAGAGCTTATTAAAATAATAAGCTCTCTGGGATTTGAAAGTATAAGACAACTATTTTCCAAATATCCGTTATCTATGAAAATCATTCTCAAACAACAAATACAGTTGAAACCAAATGGACTATAACTCTAATCACACAGCGACATCAGTTACCAGCCAACTTAAGGAAGACAACGTTCTGAAGCCCTGATCTCAGTCATCTGGAAAATTTTCAGGTGGAGCTGGAAGTGTGAGCAATCAAGACTGCCTCCAGACTGCCTGCAGACTTCCTGCAGACCGCCCTCAGACCATCTGCAGACCACCACCAGACCACCTTCAGACTGTCTGCAGACTTCCTGCAGACCGCCCTCAGACCACCTTCAGACTGCCTGCAGACCATCTCCAGAGCACCTTCAGACCACCTCCAGACTGTCTGCAGACCACCTTCAGACCGCCTGCAGACCACCTCCAGACCACCACCAGACCACCTTCAGACCACCTCCAGACTGTCTGCAGACCACCTTCAGACCACCTACAGACAGCCTGCAGACCGCCTGCAGACCATCTGCAGACCACCTCCAAACCATCTACAAACTCCCTGCAGTCCTGACGCATTTCCAGCCGCTGAGTTAGAAGGAAGCTGCCAAAATTTATGCTAACTTTCTCGATTATCCAAGACAAAAAATGGACCCAAGTCATTAAAAATTAAATTTACCAAATAATAAAGACAGATATGTAAAATAAATTCTGTAAAATAAATTAAGCATTTTGCATGAAAAAGTTTTGTCTAATTTAAAAGATGATCCTGTGAAAAAGTAAAACTTTTATTCCGTATAAATGTAAATACCTGGTTTCAGCTGAAGCATGTCATAAATAATCTGTCATGGTGGTTTGTAGGTCTAACAATGATCAGCTGATCAGGCTTTTACTTCATGGATCACCAAAGATCCTCTCAGCTGATGAAGCTTAGTGTTTATTTGAAATATTTTAGATAGAAACCATCTGAAAGTTCACACATTTTTCTTCATGATTTTCCTCTGAGAGAAATGAATAGAAGGCTTTGTGTTGTCCAGATAAACAGACCCAGCTTTTCATGGGTCATTGTCCTGTTATTATTATTATTTTTTTTAAAGTAAATACTGCCTTCACGGACAAGCTCTTCTTTTCCGGACTCACTGTGTTGTGTAAGCAGGTGTTGTACTTCACTCATCAGCACCTTGTTTTCATTTTGAACCTCAAAGAACAAAGTAAATAAAATGTTTAGTGGACCAATAACTCTAGGAAATGGTTTGTATTTCTCCTTTGTGTCATGCTGCATAAAGATCGAAGCATGACAGATTTTAATTAATTTAATGATGCAGATATCCATTACATGCTGTGCCTGTGCAGGCAGTGTGTGATGCTCAGTGAGTCTTTATCTTCACCAAGTCGAGAAAACCTCCCACCAGATCCTCCCCCTCACCTTTTAGTTGAAAAGTTACATTTCAATTTTCCTCCATCCACAGTGAATCTGTGTTTCCATCCCTGGGAATCCAAACATGCTTCCAAAAAACCGTCTGGGAGAATGCTGGTCATGTAAAGAGCTGCAACTCCTGCTTCAGTGGCGTTCCACTTATTCAGACTGACCGTTTCACAGTGAGACTTCTGGACTGATCCAGCTGGGCAGCAGGAAGCGTCTCTGTTGCCCTGCCGCTTGTCAAAGTGTATTTGGCAAAACACTAAAATCCAAGTTGCTTACCCATTTTGGTTTAGGTGTAAATGTGACTTGTAGTTTAGAAACACAGATTGGTTAATGTGAGTGATACATGCAGTGGTGGCTGCATTAGGATTTCCCGTTTCAGGCTGAGCTCCTGTTGGTTAAGCAGGCCCAGCTGGTTTCACTCTGCCTCTTGATTAGCAGAGTATGAGGATAGCTGGGAAACTGATTTCTGTGCCTCTTGGCCAACCGGGCAGCATGTGTGCTGCAGCTTTGTGGTGATTTGATGGATTGTCTTTTGCTAGAAACCCTGGATTTTGTTGCTCCCCTTTCTTTTCTCCTAGGTTCTCACCTTCAGATTTAAGATTTCTTTAGGTTATTTTGAAGAATAAAACTTATTAGCTCCTGGTTTTGTCTCTTAATTTTCCCTGGTTTATTTATTGTCCCCCAATACCTCTAGACAGCCTTGGGGATGTAACAGTGAGTTAAAAAGTGTTGATTTACCATGAGATGTGTAGGAGATTTATAATCTTTTCTTCCAGTAATCCTCAGGTAGATGGAGAGGTTTCCAGCCCAGCAGGAATCTCCTGCTCCAAAAGCATCACCTGAAATGTCCAGCTGCTCACATGAACAAGCTGAATATGTTCTGAAGAAAACGGTTATGGTCAGATAAAATAAAGACAGAGCTGTTTGGTGAGTTGAAGCTTTTGGACTTAAGGACACTCAGCTGTTAGGCATGGTGGTGATGGCATCATGCTGTGAGGCTGTTTGGCTGTTTGCTGCACAAAGTAGTGGAATAATAATGAGAGAACCTGACTTCACGGGCCACAGCTAGTCAGAACTGGGTGTTAAAGCAGAACAAAGGTCAAACTGGTTTTGGACTGGATAAAGCAGGCCAGCATTGGACTTCTGAAATAAATTTCACTAAACTCTGAACTCAGTTAAATATTTGTGGATCGTGCCTAACACCTGGAGCAGAGCCAGGAAATCTCTGCATTCAAATGAACTCAAACAGGACAGTGGTTAAGTATTCAGCCTGAACTGCTACAGGTTGGCTGATGTTTGTAAAAATTTCATAGTCAAGGTGAATCTTAAAGAGAGTTTTTAACCAAAGATTACGGTAATTATATGCACATATTTTATCCTGCAATAATCCCGTGTGGATTAGAGAAAATCCATCATAATAACTGCAATCCATGCTGGCCAAAGTGTAAATAAATAATTAAAAGCTCAGAATGAATATAATCCATCTCATGATGAGTAGACATAAACTTTTGACAAAATTCATTTCACACCCTTAGAGTGAGAACATTTTTGATTTGCATTTATTCACAAAACATTCAGTAAATGTATTTAAAATATATTTACAGACCATGTCTGGATCCGGGCGGCACAGTGGTGCAGTTTATGGCACCTGCTAATTTGGCTTTTATGCATATAGGTGTATGTACAATTCTGACCAAAGCACTCTGTTTCTTTATTTCAAAAACAAATTAACATCGTGTTTGCAGGTAGAAAACAAAGTTCAATAGTTTTCATTTCCATTTACCATTTTCAAGTAAGGAAAGGCCTGCTGGATCTCTAAAGCCATGAAGACGCCTTGTTTCCATACCAACCAGTATTTGACTCATATTCAGCATCTCTCCATTCTATTTTAAATCAATAAAGAGAAAGTAAAATCAGTCAGAGTGGCTGAGTGTTGGTGTTGCCTCTGTTACTTTGGTTTATAAAGTTTCTCTTCCTGTTTCCTGCTCAGTTACTTTTTAAGTAAGGACTAATAAACAAAGCAGAGTCAGCATTATGTAATGGCAGACGGAACAAAAGCTAAGATTAACAAGATTAATAATTAGACATCTGCAGTTATTATGCAATGATTGCTGCTCGTTGAGCCTGACCTCACAGTCATGGTCGACACAGAGCTAAAAAGAGAAGAATACTAGTGGTGGAGTTGTTCTTCAATGTGTTTTTTACGCTGTGTTTCCCTTTGCTGTAGCACACTGCACTAACTTAATACCTTGGACCTCCAGCATTGTCCACTCATGCAAAATTTCTAGATGTAAACAATAACGTAACTTGTCTATGTTGGATAAAATCCTGTGGTTTTAAAAGGAGCAACGATACTCAGGTTGGCTGCATTTAGTTTATAATCAAACATGTTTCTGTGGAGAAGAGAGGAAACTCAGAGGATCCACACATGCAAATGCAGAAAAACCCGTGACTGAGACGTGAACCTGTAAGGCTGTCCTACTGCGAGGTTACCGTGACGACTGCAGTACTGTGCAGCCAATCCTAGAGTTTCATTAGGCCTGCATTGATGTGATAAAATCACAACAAGAATCTTGTATTTTAGTAAAGATTGTACAAAATCCACCAACAACAGCAATTCAAGCTGCTGTACTTTTGTACTCAGTGGTCAGTTCTCCATCAGCCTCCTTTTGTTCACCTGCAGAGTGCACTCTGTCTAAAAGCCTTCAGTTATATTAATGCTGTGTAAAACATTGGACAACATTACCAGTGTACTGTCCATCGATACCCGTCGGAACAAGACGTGAGTTCAATACTGCAACCAGAAGAAGAGTGCTCCACTCTTCCTGTTTATCTGCCGCTGCACACACTGTCCTCCATTTGTGTTTATCCCTCACTCTGTTTCTCCTTTCCTCCGTCAGCGTGGAGCACTCTGTGTTTTTTGGATTATGTTATGTTCATCTCTTTCTCTGTATCCCTCCACTGTGCTTGCTGAATTAAATTGTGATGTTGTAAAGACAACAGAAATGAAAGGTCACCCAGGAGAGTCCAGTCGGCCGCACTGGAGGCCGTTTGCTGCTCAGCTCTGTCCAGATCCACAGCAACAACCCGGGGATTTCACTTTGGTTCTGTTTCACATCATCAAAACAGACAAAATCAAAACCTGTCCACGTTTTTCCTTTTCTTCTAGTTTTTTGCTGAGAAAAGAAACTGCAGAAGAATTCAAAAAATTACAATGTTTTATTTACTTATAAATTGCTGCTTTTGATTAGAAATGGATAATGTATAAATAATTTATTGAAGCTATTCTAACATTTTATTGCATAACTGCAGACAATTAAATGCCAAGTGAGAAAACAATACATTTGAATGTTCTAATTTGATCCATTCTATCATTTATTCTTCAAAATACTACTTAATCAATTTTAAAATTGAGACTAATAATAATCTTATGATTGTCCCAGGACCTTAATGTAACACTATCATCAGACGGAAGCATCTAATGTAATAAGTACAATAATAGAATAAGTGGCCTGTTTACAAAAGACCTTGAAATAAATGTTGGATTGTGACACAATAAAGACATCCAGCTGCTACATATCATACACATTGCATTGAATGATTTACTTCACTTTATTATACAATACTAGTATAAGATTTGTAGTAAAAGCCAGAAATTTAAAAAAAAAACAAAAAAAAACAATGTCACCTCTGACTCTGGGATGGGATAAATGTGATGGATTTTTAAAAGTTTTTCTTTTGGAGTTAAATCCTTAAAGCGCCTGGTCAGTTCAACCAGGACTGTCAGTGAATTCAACATGCATATGGTTACGTATGTATAATCACACAGTTGACAAAGGGTACATGGTTTTTACAGTTTTTTATTAATATAAATGCAAAATTGTTGAATGCATTTGCTTTTTGTCTCCTTTACTCCGATACGCCAAATTAAAAACCGATCTAAAGTCTCATTAGCTCATAGGAGCCTCCAGAGGGTTTATTCAGACTGATCATGTTAACACATGAATCTGATGTTTTATTAGAGGACAAAAAGCATTATGAAGACCAGCGACAATAGGAAGCAGGTCAGTGATAAAGTTGTGGAGAAATTTAAAGCATGACAAGGTTCCAAAAATAAAATGTAAATATTTAATGGTCCAAATTTTTCATGGTGATGTGTTCATTCCTTCATCTAAAACCAGAACCCAAATCCTTCCAAGCAAAGTGATTTACCTAAACTGTAACTCTGATAGCATCAGCCAGGAATCCTCTAGATTCACATCTCCACTGCCTGTCAGCAGCTCAAAAGGCCTGGAAATAAATCTACATACCTACAGTTTCATGGCTATCATTTGTACTAGACAGTCAATTTGAATTTTGAATATGAAAAATTAGACTCAGGTTTCATATTCAGTATATCTGCAGCACATATCAAACACGGTGAAAGCTGCATGTTGCTACAGACCTAAAGTCAGTCTAGTCATGGTGATTCACATAATGTACAAAACAACTCAACTAAAAACTGTAGAACTGTTTACTGCTGTCCAAAAATAATTCATTTTCAACCAATAGAGAAAAATAACCAGGAACTCTGGAGGAAAACACGGCAAGCTTCAGCAAGACAGAAAACAACTAGAGAGAAAAGCAAAGCTCCCCTCCAAGAGATAAAACCTCAGTAACTCAGCTCCCTGGTCACCAAACAGCACAAAATAATACAGATCCAATGAAACCCTGAATTCTTCATTGTTGTCTTTCACATTTCGAGCACAGTCTAATTCTTCAGCTGCAAAATTGCGAAAGTAGCTATAGATATACCACAATAAGATTGAACAAACAGCCTCAGATAAGATCACCTCAGATCAAGTCATAAGATAAACGCTACGCCTCTTAGTGATGTCACTTTTTCTGCAGTTCATGCAGCAGACATGAGTTCAAACACAGAAGAAGAAAAGAGTCAGCAGAGCCTTGAACAGTGGCTTTAGCATAGTATTAAAATTTTATTTGCATATTTTATGGTTTGTATCACTTGGTACTAGTGGCAGATTTGTGAATGTTTTGCTAATTGCAGTTAGACCCAGTGGCAGTGTTTTATATGGGCCATATGGGCAGATGCCCAGGGAGGCAGTAGACCAGAGGACGTGCAGATAATAAAGTATAAGTTATGTCCTGAACCAGATTTATATTGTTTTATGCATGTGGAGTCGTGTAGCCTCCTTCTGCTCGGTGCAGGCAGCAGGGAGATGGCCTCTGTGTTTTCTGCATAACTACATTTTATCTCCATGCATCTGAAAACCGACTGGTTAGCACCACCAGAATTAACAAGTTGGTTTTCAGACTTTTAGCAAGAACACTCTCAACTTGAGCCTGACTTTTTCCCCAGATCTGAGATCCTACTTCTAAAACAAATCAAATAAAACTTTAAAATATCCAAACCAGTCCTGCTGAGATAAACATCCATCTGTGTCTGCAGTTGATTCTCCTGATGAGGTTAAGGTGCTGATCTCTGGTTATTGTACAAACATTTCTTTTTACAAAACATTTCCACAAAGTAGGACTGAGGTTGAATTACTTTTAAATGAGTAAAACTGTTCTTTTTTGCAGTGAGGTTACAAAATATTAAATGCATATAGATGCCAAACTTTTCAGAATGTTTTAATTTATTTGAATTATTTTTCTTCTACTTTACTGTCCTTACGTCAGTGAATTGACATATAATATAAATTCCATAAAAATATATTTGAGTTTGTTGTGATGTAAAACATGTGGAAAAACCCAAAGTGTGTGTACTTTGTTCTGCATATTGATTTTTGATTTTCTGTCAAATAAAGGACAACATTAAAAAAGAACAAAACATTAAAATGCAACAAAAAGTCAATCATAAAAACAATGAGAAACTAAGATTTCAAGCTTTGAACAAGTGAGAAAATGACAGGATTTCTTCTGTTAAGCAAAACTATGTTTGGCTTTAGGAAGGAGAATGTGTTTATCCACTAAACCTGGAAAAGGAGAAACTTAACGGCTGTTCTTAAGGAGAAAAAAATAAGTGATTTAAAACATTTAATGAGTGAATAGCAGAGTAGGAGCTCAGCCGACTGGATAATGCTCAGTTAAGGAGACGCCGATTGGCCTGCCATTAAATCCTCCACCAGCCGCACAATAACAATAACGACTTTTGTTTAGTAATGACTGGTAATTATAGGCACAAAACCCCAGAAGAAAACTTCTGCTACATAACAGAATTATGAATGTTAAATTTCTTCTTCCAGCACTCCTTCAAGCTGTGCATAGCAACCTGGAGTTCCTCCATGGGAGCAGGAGGAGGAAACACAAACACCTTGCCGAGTTGTGATGATGTATTTGAACATGGAAAAAAAGGGAAAACATTTCATTTTTATTTTCCCCCAAAGCAGATTTCATGTTGACATACAGACCAACTTTCTGCAATGAAAGTTGCCATGGTAGCATTGTCAAAAGTTGCATGGCAACAATCACAAACATCCCAGTGTAGACGGTCATCCCTTATGTGTGTGTTTATTTTCTTGCATGTTGTGCTGGAAGAGAGGTAAAGTTTTGGTTTAGCTTTGTTTTAAATACTTTTAGGAAGTATTGTGCTTTTAGTAGAATAAGACGTTAGTTTACAGCAGCCGTCTGAACAGTTTGCTGACTCCCCTTCAATGTCAAAGCAGCCAGACCTACCAAGACCTGGACTCCACCAAACGTCTGAAGGACTGCCGTGGTATCTGGCACCGTCATGCTGGCAGCTTCACCTTGAAGCCCACATATACTGCACCGGGCCAAGGTTTGGTCTAGTGATCACCTGAGACTTGATGTGCTCCTCAAACCTTTCATGAACTATTTTTATTTTGTGGTAGGTGCATTGTCTTTCTTAAAGAGGCCAGATTCACCAGGGAATCTGGTTTCATGAAACAGAATACATGCTAAGTTAGAAAAGTTGAGTTGGGGGGATACATGTCAAAGTATCTTCCCCATGAATGGCAGAACCCAAACTTTCCAAGCAGAGTATTACCATCACAGGTTGTGTTCTGATTTTAATTATTCATAATAAAATGGCATTTAAAGAGTTTTATTGAAGACCAATAATAACCTGTTTTGCAGGAAACCACTGCTGCAGCAGATTTTTGTGCCAGAACAGTAAATTCAAAAGTAACATTTTAACTTTTCCTCATGAGTCGGTTTTATGTCACATCTTTGTAAGGACAAGTTTAGCTGTTGCTTTAATTCGTCACATGATAAAGATTTGCTTTATGTAATAGATGTGGTTTAATGAGGAATAAAAGTATAAAAGACTTTCTCTCAAGAGTAACAGAAATTTATGAGCAACATTCTGAATCCTTCAACCAACTGACTGATATAGAGAGATACATATTTCAACTGCACACAGTCAGGGACTGATTTCTGTTTTTTTAAGAATGTTTTTTTCTTCTCTGTTTCAGAACTGCAGCATCTTTACCTCTCATGACTCTCCATGTCCATGCATGTAGCACTTAGACTTCAC
Organism: Poecilia latipinna; assembly: GCF_001443285.1. Classification (NCBI taxonomy): domain Eukaryota; kingdom Metazoa; phylum Chordata; class Actinopteri; order Cyprinodontiformes; family Poeciliidae; genus Poecilia; species Poecilia latipinna. The sequence continues at coordinate 204,764 of NW_015112851.1, forward strand.
AGACAACCAGGTGCACCCCAGATATAAATAGTTTTTACTAACTGTGTTTAGATTAACCATAAAATTGTGGAAATTGAAATTACGAAAATAAAACTGCTCATTGGAAACACACCAAGTTAAAAAACAACAAAACAAAACGTGTTTTTCAATTAAATGTTTTGGTTGGATGAGGTGGTTTTTCAGTCGTATTAAAATAGATTTATTTTTGAAAAACTGAAATGGAAACACTTTCTTTGCATCACATCACATGACCAACATCGGGATGTTACTACTGGCTAAAACCATGAAGAAGATGACAGGAAGTAGCAGGAGGATGAAGTTTTTTTTTTTTTTTTTCAAACAGTGTTCGTCATCACCAGCCCCCACAGCTTCACAGTTCATAAAAACTTGTCTGTGATTCCAACATGTTGAATCCATAGCACTAATGTAAAATCACAGACTACAATTTCCCCAAAGCGCTGCATACGTAGCCGCTCCCAGGTGGGCGGGGCTTGTTTGTCCAATGGGTGAGTAAGACGCTGACGTCTCCTCTGATTGGCAGGTAGGTGATGAGCGTTACCTTCATATATCATGTAACTGTTTACATCTGTCGTTGCCAGGATTAGTAATGAACAAACTTTTTCATGTGAGATTTTAATTTCATTTCTTAACACAATTGTGAATTTGTATATTTAAGCAGAATATAGTCAAAGATTTGTCCACATTATTCATGGAAACAGAACTGCAAAAGCCTCATAGGGGTAATAACGCTCCTTATCTGTTTATGTGCTTCTGCTTAGAAAAGGGGGAAAAAAAGAATAAACTGTTATTTAGGAGCAGAATATCAAGGCAGTTTTTTGTATCCTTGTTCCTGAGCGATACTTTATTTAAACTGGGAAAATGGCAGATCTCTCCTTTCTTATATTTTACAAGGTCAACCACAGGGTTTCTGGAACCTTTCACACAATGACACTGTACTGGTTAAGAAGAAGTGTAAAGACCTGTGATGTTCTGGTGACCCGTCCAGGCCGAACCCTGCCTTACACCCAATGACCGCTGGAGACGGGGAACCTTCTGCACAGACCTGTGGGTATAGACAATGGATGGAGGAATAGACTAGTGTAAAGACAACTTGGCTGTTGTTCTTTAAATAATCCTGATGGCACCTGTCTGATTCTCCCAGCTCCAAAGGACAAAGCGGGGAAACGGAGGAACGGGGAAAAAGATCAGCTTTAGCTGCACAACAGATAAAAGCTGTAATCTTTAAAAAAAAGTCAAACAGCTTTACCAAGTACAGTTATGTTTTAATTAAAGTGTAATTACAGCCTGTTTCAGTATCTGTTATTTCAGAATCTTCATGTGACTTTGAGCCTTTAAATGAATAGTTAGACTCTATGAATAGATTTTAAACCATGTTGTCTTATGTACTTGTGTGTGTTGGGTTTTTAAAATAAAACAATCTGAAAAAGTGTCATTGAAGGAACTAGTGCTGAGCATTAGTGAGGTGAGAAACAGCCCACCTTATCTGTAATTCTGCTGTTTACAGAGAAGTGCTGCATTTATTTCTGTTTAATCCCTTTCTGGCCGGCGCTGTGGTCAGATGACAGGCGCTAATCTCCAGGCTCCCTGCCTCTCTGCCTGCTCAGAAACATGAGATTAAAACTGAGCTCTCCCATCACACATCAGGTTTCACAGGCCAACATGTCGGCTGTATGGAAATGATGACGCTTCAAAAAATGAATGACTGCCTTTTTTACTCATTTTATTTTCAATTGAACTTGATTTTTATGGGTCTTTTGCTAAAAGTTTGACATTCATTGCATCCACTTTGAAAAAAAAAAAAAAAATGGTGTCAGAATCCAGTGATTCCTTTGGTTATGTTTCACTGTGTTAGTTTATTCTATGTCCAGTTATTTTTTATATTCCTGGGTTCTGTTTGCTGTTTTATTAGGCTCAGTTCTCTTTTCCCTTTTCATTCTTCTTGCTTTGTTTGTTTTTCACTTCCATTCTGCTTCCCTCTCCAGCTGTTAATCATTTCCTTGTTCATCCCCAGCTGCACCCACTCACCTGGAATTAGCTCTTCTGGTTCCTTTGTCGCCTCCATTCTCTTTGGTAATTTTTGTTATTCATTATTACTATTATCTCCAGTTTTCCTGCTGTGGTTTTTCCTTTTGCATAAGTTTTCTTCTTTAAACTTCTCACCACCAGCATCCATGCAGTCTGCATTTTGGTCTGATAACACCTCAGAATGAACTGAAGTCTGGACGTACACCATTGCATTCAATTTGACTTGAAGATTTTGATCTAAAATCAAATTTCTTTTACAAATGACACAAACATAAATGGTTTCTGTTTTCTACCACACTAAATAACGTCCACTTGCCTGGATTTCTCTCAGTTTCTGTTTTTTTGGATATTCTTCCAGTAGAAACCATGAAAGGTTTTGCTGTTTACTGTGCATGGGCTGGCTGAGGTTAATTCACAACAGGTTTGTGATCCAAATTCCAGAAGTATTACTTCACCATTCCGGTTTTTATCTTCTTTATCCAGGTTTTATTTGAGTAATCTTTCTTGCTGCTGTCCGAAAAATGTTAGGTTAACTTGACATTTTAATTCACCCTGAGGCGAACGGTATGCAAGCATTGCTCTCAGTCCTGTGTGTTTATGTCTCAGCCCTGATAGACTAAAAACAAGAAAACATTTGCCCACTTTTTGTCCACTGACCATCTGATATCATCACCAGGTATAGAACGTCTCGCTCATGTAAACTTACCAAATAAAAGGTTTTACAGTTTTAAGAAGAGAGAAGAAAAAGTGGACAGTTAAAACATCATTCAGTGACATTTCTAATTGTCACTTTATTTTCTTTACATCAATAAAATGTAAAAGTGGTAAATTCTTGTTGTTCAGCAGGAAGATCTACTGAACCTGTAGAAAACAGGCTGCTACACCATTATTAATGTGAATACAACAAACACACAAAAAGATTAAAGTCATAATTTCACTTGCCAAAAACTCAGCTTTCACATGGAAAGAAGGATGGATAAGTTCAATGTGGGTCCTGCCTTAATTCTCCACTTATTTTGACTTTTGGCAGTAAACCAACCTCACACCTCTTTTGTCTCATCTGACCTCTAATAACACCAGCAGCTGCCACAGAAACACATTGCAAACACCCTTTATAGTTCAATAGTCTGGACTGTGATCTTTACCTTGGCTGCAGTGAATGTTTGCTGAACAAACAGAATGGCTAAATAAAAGTGAGAATTATTTAACACAACAGAATGCTTTTTCTTTTCAGTCGAATTGATGCACATTTTAACACAGATACTGCAGTCACATGCATTTTTGTTTGGCTTTTATTCTTAGTATCATTTAGTTTCTAAAATGTGTAATTGTGACCAGAAAGTGTTTCTCAAATCATGTTTCATGTTGAAGTTGTGGCAGAACCGACCTTTTGTTTAGGACAGACCTTTTGGTTTCCCAGCAGGAAAACTGAGCAGCCAGAAAAAGGCAGCAGTCATGTGGATTTAGTGACAATCCAACCCCAAAACTGAGTTTTATTCACATACTGTCAATGTTATGTGGTATTTTGATGTTGGTTCAAATGTGTAATACATTTTAAAAGTATATTAAGAGCTGTAATGTAATAAAGTTCTGAGATTAGTAGGACTTTGTGAAGTATCTACTGCATATTGGCACCAAGAATTCGATCGAGAGCAAGAGGGCTGGATTTTGTTCTCCATTGCAACATTCAGTTTCTGGTTTTATTTCTAGACAAATTTGGCTCCGTGTTGTGTGATCATGTTTTCCCAAATAACTCAGAACATAATAAGACATGAAATGTCTCATTTGAGGATGTGTTGCTGTCCAGAGGAATCCAGGCTTGATGCAGCAAGATCAACGTTTCTGGGACATTCAGCTCCCATAACTTTGTATCAGGTGTTTGTGCTGCGTTTAGTTTTCCCAAACAACAGAGCGTCATGACAAACCTCTTCATCTGTCCAGATGTCATGAGCTTTGTTCTGGTGTAACAGCTTATCAATGGCTTTTCCAAACCTTTCTTCATAGAACATTGTTTCTCCAGAGCGCCTTGTACACCAACCATTGACATTCATCTGGACTGATTCAGACAGAAGTAGACATCACTTACAACATCCATTTATACCTAGAATTAAAATTCTTCCTGGACCATCAGTCTTTAGTTATTCACTTTACATGCAAATCGAGCTGTGTCACATACTGGGCTGCCAGCAGAGCCACTTTCAGGATGTCAACAGGTCAGCTGCGTAAGCTCATATTTTATCACTTCAGGCAACATTTGAGATTTGACTCAGGCTGTTCGTTTTTACACTGATCCAATCTTTGCTGCGTCTCCTTTTAAGAAGTAGTTTATCGTCTCAACTTACTGCTTATACTTTTTCTTTCAAATCCAAATTAAATCTGACCAAAACTGTCCAGTTCTTTAAAAAATGCAAGCTAACATTTTACTTACATATTGTCATTACTCGTATCTACTGTCCTTTTCTGTGGGGAAGTTTAAATGTTCAAACGTCCTTAAACTGTGCATTTAAAACCACAACCTTTCAGATTCTTAAATTACACATTTTTACGCTGACATGACTGATGAATGATGTGAAAAAAATCCAGTTTAGATTTTTTCTCAGCTGTCCACTGAGAAAATGTACAAACTTCAACTAAAACCTCTTTTATTAAACGATAATAATAGTGCATGGTATCAATTCATGCTTCTAGTTCTATTAAAATATGTTCTAATTGTAAATTTCAATACAAATATGTATGTGGTAGATTGGCTTTGCATGCCAGTGAAAGTTGACTGCAGTCTCATGGTTGTTTCAAGTTTCTCCAATGTGATTTTCCAACCTCATTTCATCCTGATTTGCCTTAAGTCAAAGGAAGTGAAAGACTGAGCCTCCGCAGCAGCAGGGAGGTTTGCATCCAGATTAGTGATGGTACAGCGATAAGCCACAATTTGCATCACAGCACCTCAGTAATGTGAAGCTCAGCAGACATAAACAGCAGGTTTGGAAGTGATGCCTTCAGTTATCACTTCCTAAGACTGATATGTCCTCACAAAATGGAGTTAAGATCAGATGCAAACAGAGCAGGTTCAGCTAACCACTGAAAATATGACATGACTACAAACACATGAATATCCTCCAAACCCACAGCAACAGAGTTTCTTTAAAAGAAAGTCATTAGTTATGGAAACTATAAACCTAGAATCAGGATTGGAGCAACATAGATAATCAACTTCCAACAACACAGTAATGTAAAATGGATAAGTCAATTCATACCCACACATTGCTACTTTGTCACTTCCCTCTTCCATTTTGGACTCACTAACAAACAACTTGTACAAAGCCTGGCAGCGTCGTGGACCTTTTGGTCATTTTTCAGAAATTTTGAATGATAAAATGAAACTTTCTCTTTACTCATTGAGTCATTTATTACCTTTATAAATCACAGTGACAGCAGAAAGTAACACAAATCAAAACTTTACATAAAATGGAGATATATTTGTTGATTACATAAAAACAAAGATTTTAAATAACTACAAAACATCCATCCTCACCTTTGATCTGTTTGTTATTTCTGTGTGTGTGTGTGTGTGTGTGTGTGTGTGTGTGTGCGTGCGTGTGTGTGTGTGTGTGTGTGTGTGTGTGTGTGTGTGTGTGTGTGTGTAAAATGTCAGTGAGTTTCTGGTTTCCTGAAAGACCTCTTTATGTTTTACTCAGTTCTGCACTGACATTACTGGATTCAGAGACATTTGGAAGGCAAAATGATTATTGAAGAATTTGTGGTAGAAAGTAATTGAACATTTTTAAAATGGAAAAGCATATAAAAAGACATAAAAGGCAAGAATGCCAAAAAGCAGTGTCCAAACCATAATTAGGAGATTAAAAAGGAGAAACTGCATTGAAACCAAGACACAGTCAGGTAGACTGTCACTAACCAAAAAAAATAAAAATAAAAATACATAAAAGAATAAGAAAATTGTTTGGCTTCCAAAGAAAACCCTACAAATGACTTCAGCTGATGTTCAGGTCTCTGGAAAAAAACTGGGTGGCTGTTTCAGGATTCACAAAACAAGGCACTTAAAGAAAAACTGGCTGTATGGTCAAGTCACCAAAAAAATAGAGGTTACTGTGCCAATACCACAAACCAGCCAGCTTCCAGTACACCAAACAACACAGACAAGCTTCAAAACATCTGGAATAGAAATTTGGAGCAATTTAGGGACCCATGATTAAAAAGATCTTGTGAAGTTTCACCATAAAATTACACTATTCTTACTGTGAAAATACTGCTTAGGATGGGTGAGCAGTGGGACCACAGAAAACTGATGGCCAGGTGAATATAACAAGTTAGTAAAAAAACCCAAAAACATTTTAAATACAAATATATATACATGTGTGTAATTTAAAAAATTATCTATACATACAGAAGAGGAAGACGAGGCTGAAAGAAAGCAAATATTCATGGTGGATCTGGACACTATCGGGGAGACAGTCTGGGCGAAGAACCTGTCTGTGTGGTGGCTGGTCTGAAAGGAAAAGCCTAAACCGTGTGTGTCCAGGATGTGTGGGGTCTGCAGAGATGTTAGCTCTCACCCTGGCCCTGTACCAGTCCAGGATGGAGGGAAGGTCAGCCCTGAAGATCCTCTCCTCTCTGTTGACCTAAACTGTTTGCTGTAGTTTGGACCGGTCCTGCTTACAGTCTGTGTGCAGAGAGAAGAGGAGTGAGCAGAGAACAGAACTCTGGAGGTTCTGGTGGTTTCTGAATGTCAGTCAGAAAACCTGTGAGCTGGGTGAGCGTCTGCTGTTCAAGGTCAGGCTGAAATCCACAAATAAGAAGAGAACTTAAAGTATTTACAGTCCTGAAAACAACTCCAAGTGAGAACAACTTGTCTTCTCTAATACTGTGGCATCAAAACATCAATTTCATTTATGTAGAACCAGATTATCCTAATTTTCCACTGAGAGCTGGAAATAAATCAGATGACTGCAGGAAAAGCAAGTATACTGTGAGTATGACACCCAAACAAAATAAGAAGTCAAAATATTGTAGTAGATAATCACAACATTTAGTTGAAGCCAGAGGAACAAAATGTGACAAAGACATAAAAATACGTCTAAATGAGGCCTGCTGGGGTAAATACTCAGCCATAAGTAAGAGGGCAGAGCTGGGTTAGTCTGTGGTCTAATGCAAGCAACACAGATTCACCAGAAGCTCCTAAAATACGACTTCAAAACTGAAAACAATTACTCTTAATGTTTTGATCTACCTGAACATTTTGTGAGGTATGAATTATTTAGAGTTCGTTAAACTTCTCTGATGTGTCATTGTAGAAATGTGTGTGTTTGTGTGTGTTTGGGGTCATTGAGTTCATCGTTCCACGTCGAATGAAATCTGGGTGAATTCCTGTTTGACAGGGAACGGTCCAAAAACATCAACATGGAATAAGCAACACTTGTTGACACTTTGTTATAGAAATACTTGCATTTTATTTCAGTTTTTGGTAAAATTTCTGTAATTTTTCAGAGCAAGTGAAACCAAAACCTAAATCTCTATCTTAACCATCCAGCTTTGACTTGCTAGTGAAACGGTGAAACTCCTGCTTAACTACGCCAACACATGGGCACCGAACGTTTGCTCTTAACTGATAAAACATTTTGGTGTGCTCAGAACATGCCAAGTCATGGTCTGGTAAAAAGATGGCAATAAAAACAAATAAAGTACATGCTCTGCCTAAAGTTGCATGTTCAGATATTGACATTACAACAAAATGGAGCTAAATAAAAGGAAATAGATTGTTGTAGAAGTGACGAGTCTCCAGCTCAAAATAAACTGAAGGTATGATGATCAGTGTAGTTTGTGGTTGTGCCCCACAGGGAGGATGTGAGTTAGCAGTCAGTAATCCTAGAGTTCAGAGATCGGTGACTGCTGCAGACTTTAGCTGATGTGTTGGTGAAGGGAACAGAGACGAGGTGTGCAGGTTTGGTATCCAGGATAGGAAGGAAGAGGGACAGATGGTGGCAGACTTTGCAAAATGGATGGAAATGGCTGTTGAAAATACTTTCTTCCAGAAGAAGTGTGAACACAGAGTGACTTGTAAGAGTGGAGGTAGAAGCACACAGGTGGATTACATTTGATGTAGAGGTTGTAATCTGAAGGAGATTAGTAGTAAGTGCAGTGAGGCAGCATATTGATCTGTAGGATGAAAACTGAAGTGTTGTGGTGTTTCAGGGAAGAGTTGAGGAGAGGCTCCCAGATGACTGCACAGCTGCAGATAATGTGATGAGCATATTTGGTGTCTCATCCAAAGTATCAAAATGCATAAGAAGACTTTGAAGTGAAATGAGAATAACATAATAATAATAAAGAGAAAAACATTAGCTGAAAAGAAGTGAGACACTGACAGGACTGTGGAGACACACAGCAGTCCAGGGACATGCTGCGTACGGCGAAGGTACGAGTGGCAAAGGTCAAACAAATGATGTACAACGACAGCAAGGAGGGAGAAACTGATTTGTACAGGTTGGTGATGCAGAGACATAGACATGGGAAGGATGGGCCACAGGGTAGGCTGATTAAGGATGGGGATGGACATGCAATGAGATATGCCAAGTGTGTGATGAGAAGATGAAGAAAGTACTTTGAAAAGCTGATGAATGAGGAAAATGAGAATGTAGAGTAGAAGAGGTGACTGTTGTGGATCAGGAAGTAGTTAAGATTAGTCAGGATGGAGGGAGGATAGCTTCAGAGAGGATGAAGAGGGAATAGCAGTTGGTCCTGATGACGCCACCATAGAGGTTGGAAGAGTCTAGGTGGCAGTAGAGTTAGGTTGTTCTACAAGGCTGAGAAAAGATGCCTGAGGAAGGAGAAGTTTGAAGGACAAAAGTGTTGAACTTTGGTGACTACAACAGAATGAAACTAATGAGTCAAGAAATAAATGTGTGGAAAGAAAGGTGGATGCTAGGCTTTGTTAGCAGCAGTGCGATTTCATACTAAGCAATATTTAAGGATGCTGACGGAGAACTACAGTCAAGGCCAGAGGGAGCTGCATCTCATCTTTGTAGGCTTAGAGAAAGCAAGGAGTTCTGGTTTTACATGAGAAAGGCTGGACTGGCAGATAAGTGAGTTACAGCAGTACAGGACATGTTTGAGAGCTGTGAGACAGCAGTGAGGTGTGCTGTGAGAGTGACAGGAGTCACTGGGACTGCACCAAGGATCAACTTTAAGTCCTTTCTTGTTTGCTTTGGTGATGCAGGCTAACAAATGAGGCTAATGTGGAGTCTCTGTGGATGGTGATGTTTGTAGACGACATTGTGATCTGCAGGGTGCAGATCCCTCTCTACACCTCTCTGGAGGCGTAGAGAGGGAAAGCTAGAGAGCTCAAAGTATGTGTGAAGATTAGCTGCAGCAAGATGTGTAACTGAGAGTGTCACAAGTAAAACGGGGGAATTTCAGGGAGTAGAAGGAAAGAAGGTGCAGGACTCTAGTACTAAGGGTCAATGGTCCAGAGCAACAGAGAGAGTGGGACAGAATTGAAGAAACATGAAAGCCAGTTAATGGATGGAGAATCGTGTCAGGTGTGTTGTATGATAAAGCATAACAGAAAGAATGAAAGGAAATGTGTTCAAGATGGTGGTGAGAGAAGCCATGATGTAGAGACAGAGCCAATGAGGAAGAGACAGCAGGCAGAGCTGGAGGATACAGAGATGAGATGTTGAGGATGGAAAGGATCAGGAATGAAAACATCAGAGGAACAGCTCATGTCAGATGTTTTGGAGATAAAGTCAGAGAGACCAAACTGAGATGGTTTGGACTTGTTCACAGGAGAGACATTGACAGTAGAAGGATGTGGAGGCCAGAGCCACTGGGCAGCAGGTCAGTAGGAATCCCAATAAAGGCCTTTATGGATGTGGCAAAAGAGAAAACAAAGTTAGAGCAGAGGATGCAGAGGATAAGATGAAATGGAGACAGATGACTCACTGTGGCAAACCTGAAAGGAAAAGGAGAGAGAAAGAGAGAATAACTGAGTTGGATAATTTAAAAATGTAAAAGAAATACAAGTATAAGTCTTTCTGAAAAGGAACAGACTACAAAAAAAACAACAACTAAAAAAATTGTGCAAATAACAGCCGGGATGTAAAAACTTGGATCTGTTGGGAGCGGTGATGGTTAGAGTCTGACAGCTGCTGGGAGGAAGGACATGTGACAATGTTCCTTTGTGCACTCAGGATACAGCAGTCTGCCGCTGCAGGAACTTTTCAATTCAGCAACAGCGTCATGCATGGGGTAGAAGACTTCTTCTGTGTCCCACCACCAGCCCTGGGTCGGAGACGTTCCCTCTGTGCTAGGGGGCATCTGAGGACAGAAGCTTATCTAACTGCTTCCTTTCAGCTGCTGTTCCAGCATAACACACTCCTGATGCCATCATAAGGGCAAAACAGTCGGCACTAAAATAAAAAAAAATAAAAAAATTCACAATCATCTCAATTCTTTTAAGTATAAATAAAGTTTAGTATATCTTGAATTTGTGCTCTTGTAAACTGTTTGGGCAGTCAACAAGTATACTATGTGTAATGTTTATGTTTGAATAACTTAACACTTCATAAAAAAGGGATGGGTGTTTCAGTCATGTGTAAAACATCAGGAATCCCCTTTAAAAGAATGGATAATAACAGATGGAAAGAAAGTGATTTAATTCCAGATAAGAAGAAAAATGAATCTTGTTTTGCTCATTAGAAACGTTACATCTGTCTAATGAAGAACTGAGGGAAAGTTTGGGCTGTTATAATGTTACTCTGCTCTCAAAAACCCACACAGGTAAAAACTCAAAAATTCACAGCAGAATTTAATGTGCATTATTGTGGCATGAACTTTCATATCAACAGTATGATCTTAAAAAGTCACCATAATATTAGTTTTTCATTGTTCTTTTTATTACTGTATAAAATGTTTTGTCTGATCAGATATATTTTGGAGCATTTTCCATAGAAGACTTTTAGTCTGTATCTTTCAGCAGAATAAACATATTCTGCTCCTCAGAATAAACATATATTTTTAAAAATCAGTTTGCATTACTTTCTCTTTTAGCACCTCTCAAAAACACCAGACATGTCTAGAAAGTTAGTCTTAGTGATTCTGTGCAGCCAGAATAAACAAAATTGTAAGATAGGGGTTGAAAACAGTGACAGTGACGTTCCAGTCAAGGGCTGCAGATAAGCACAGTGTTGGAGGAGATTTAAGGACAGAGGTTAACTGCCAACACACTTCCTGTCCCTTTAATGATAAAACTCAAGGCATGGGTACACACACATTTGTTATTCAAAACCCCCATTGGTATGTGGACAAAACTCCTACACTGCCAGTTCTTTCAGTTATCATTTGTACAAACTGGGAACTGGTGTTGGAAAGTGAAACTCCCCGTTTGGAGAAATGATTCACAAGAAAAACATTTCTTCACCTTAAAAAAGTAGCTTAATCAACCACCTGGTTGATTAATTTGAACTGCAAAACTGTAGAAAGGAATGTGTAATTCCAAATATCTTTAAAACAGAAACCTCAATCCTTACCATCCAGCTTTGACTTGGTAGGGGAATTGTGCCAAACTCTTGAGAAACTGTAACAACACATTAGTTAAAAATCTGAGTTTTTTCCTCCTAAAGTAAACTTTGTATTTGTATTTTTCTAAATCTGACAATGGATCTCTTTCTCAAAGTAGCCAGCAGTTTACTCCAAACTCTTCAGTCCCATTGCTTGCAGGGTCAGTGTCTCCCCTCTCTGCTGCAGCTTCAGATTCCCAAACCATTTTTTTTTTCCAATCTGTCTTCTCATATTTTTTTGTAGCCTGCCCCAGTATAATAATATATATTTTTTGACACTTTGCACTTCTGGAGCATGAAAATGGGCCAACCTACTGCCTCTATTAGCTGCCAAAACAAGATAAATAAAGAAGAAACACTGATATCTTGTAGATAATGAATGGATGGATGGATGAAATCTTGAATTCAGTGATGAACACTGAAAAAATGAGCACACTGTCAGAATGGTGATTTATTTTGGATTTTTACTTTTCTATGCTGACAATTAACAAACACAAAAATGATATTTATATTCTATGCATTTCATGAAACAGCTTAATGTGAAATCATGTTAAATAAATAAATTGTATTTATACCTGGTATTTGTTGTTAGGGGATGCGGGTCTGTTCCTTTAAACATCGTTCATGTTGCGTTGAGGTACCGCTCGTAAAATGCAATATTGGCAATGTGGGTTCAAAATTTGTGAACAAAGATTTTTTTAATACCATCTGGTAAAGTTTTATTATACGATTAACCATAACAAACAGACCACGGTTTGACGTTACATGATGAAGAGAAGAGACGCAACAGGTTTCATTGTAAACCAGGACAACGCAGGAATTACATCATGTTGTCCATTTCTCAAAAAAACTTTCTTTCATTTTATTTAAAAGTTTTGATTGTGTTTATTCAACCATGATTTTTTAAAGGGAATATTACACGTTGAAATTCAGCGCAGTTCACTGTGGCTTCCCTCATTCTGGTAAGTGCGCACTTTGGAAAATGTCTGAGGCGGACGCTGTCCGTGAACGCATCACCATCACCGCTTTCCTGTTGCTCAGAGGAGGCAGGCCGGTGATTTTCCACTGCTGCTGATGTCTCTGGTCCCCCGGTTTTAAGAGACAAAGGTCAGAAAGAGAAGCTTATAAATAGGCTAAAATATAAGCTTCCGACGCGTCCACACTTCAGTCGCTCTCACGGACACGGGAGGACACGGACAAGACTAACCTGACAAGGGACCGAGCGCAAAGGACATTAAAAGGACAAAATAACAGAAAACATCACATCATCGTAGCAGGTAAAGAAAAAAAAAACCTTTATTCATGTTACACTCATTTAGAATTAAACTGAGATGGATGTCCATGATGCTTTTCTGCGTTTTTCAGGGATTTTTTCTTTTGTTGGGTGTTAAATTTAAACGTATTTCCAACTCTTTTGTGTATGAATGAAAAAATGTTTATTTGCAAACTAAGAAGATGGAAAAACAGGAAAAGTTTATCTGCAGCAGTAGCAGATAAACTCAGTGCTGTGTTGTTTCACAGTTTAGTTGTGTTTGTGCGGGAGCTGCGTGGATGCGGGGATGTTTCTTTGTCAAGCGTGGAGAGCTCTCTCTCTCTCTCTCTCTCTCTCTGTCTCTCTCTCTCTCTCTCTGGTATTGCTTCGTGCGCTTAGGAAGGTTTTACCGGTGGATTTGCATTTCCTCTCATGTCTGCATTCAACGCTGCAAACTTTGATTTTACACTTTTGTTTGGAAATTTGCCTATATTTTTATGTCGGGGAAAATAAAGTTAATTGTCAGCCGCAACATTTCCTTCTTCACAATTTCATAAAAAGCGTTTTTCCCCCTTTCTAACCTTGACTCTCTTTACATCCGAACCCTGCTGTTTTAGTTCCGTTGTGAAAAGGAGAAGTGAGGCGCTCACTGCGCTCAGGAGGCGGAGATGCTCCTCCGCCGCGCTGAGCACCGAGCGCTGCCTCCCTCTCCACCTTTTGTCTCGCTTCCTGCTTTCTTTAATTTCCTCTTTTTGTCACATAGTTTTTAATTTAAACGCTACAGACTCCATTCTCTGCGCACAGCGTCTCGTTTATTTCTCATATTAAACTGAGTATTTGAGTCTTCTGCCTCCAATGTTTGAAACGTCTTAAAAAAAAGTGGACTCTGGTTTATTTTCAGTTTGTTTCCTGATGCTTGAACGTGATGGAGGGGAAACAGAGGCGCCTCACTGACAGGCTCTGTCTGCGTGTTGGTGTCAGAACCCATCCAGTTGGTTTCCATTTTAGGATCAGTTTGGACATTTTGACTGCTCCAAAGTTAAACTAATGCTAAATGATGTTTGTCGCCCGTATTCGTTTATCAGCTTCTGGTATTTCAAAACTGCGAAGGACTTTCCCTTGAGTTCTGTTTCCCAGAATGACAGAAAGCCGCTAAATCAGCACACTGATGGGAAACTGTGATAAAACGACCGACACTTTGGGACAGAAGATGAGACTCGGGTTGTTTAAGTTGGTTTGTTAATCTTCAGTCTTTTGACGGCATCTTGTTTCAGAACTTGGTTGATAAAATGGCATCAAGTTTGTTGTAATCGACTCACAAGCGTCTTAATGGGAGGATTTAATTTATTCATTGAATTTGGATTATTTGTCACACTGCTATGCGACACCCAGGATGAGATCGCTCTGAGCGTCACACTGATTTTCTCTTTTTTTTATTTAACTTTTAATCTCCTTGCTTTAACCCTGAATCTCATCTGAAGAATGTCACGAATCATGAATTTATTCCAATCTGAGATACAAATAATGTTCTTTAATGTCTCATGATTCAAGACACTACAGGGATCCTGGAGTCATTGTTGATTCTTTCAAGAAAAAAATGTGTTTAAAGATTGGAATCTAATGAGTCTGCTCTAAATCGACCATGATGAAGCATATTGAGGTTTTGTAGCCTCCGTCTTCCTGTTTGCCAAACCGGAGCTGAAAGCTTCTGTATTAACGAAGGACTTGTTTGCTGTTAAATGATTCAGTAAGTGTGTAACCTGAGGTTTGTGGAAAGTGGGTGTGTTAGTGAAATCTTAAGCTATAAATGTGATCTTGTCTCTTTAAATGACAGCTGAGAACGACTGTGGGAATTCACACCGACCCCATGAAGAGAAACGCCACCGAGTTAATTTGCATCATCTGTTCTTGAACCTTTTATCCCCCTGCGTCCTTCGCTTCACATCAGGCTCCCTCTTCACTGCTGCTGTACATATTAACTGACATGAACCACTGACCCACTCCGCTCTCAAATTAGAGCTGCCCCATTAATCTGGTATGATTGTATCTGCGTGTGTTGGGCTTTGAAATATGTTGTTTTACTTGGCAGTAAAGATGATAATCAACACTCAGCACAATGTTATTAGAAGTAATATCAGTTACTTTCATGTTGTCATACCTGAGCGTGATGGAGGGCAAACAATGGTGACATGGTGAGTCCGACAAACCAGCTCCCCCTTGTGGCTGACACTTGCATGAATTCATTTTTTGTCCTTAATCGGTAAATTAGTTGATTGTAATTTATTCTCATAAAAAATGTATAGTTTGGAATTTAAATAAATATTATTGTAGTATAGCTCACCACCACCATTTACCTCCTGGTCTGGGCTTTGATTAGACCATCTTAATTGCATTTACATTTATGAGTGAAATGGACAAAATTGAATTTTTTATGTTTTATGTGAATATGTATATTTTTTTTATTATTACCATGCCGCTACATTAAGTTCTAAGTGTCTTATGACATATTCATTTCAGGAGTCTTTAATCTTGTTGCCATAACAAAATCAGCAGCACAACTAAATTCCCAAATATTTGGAATATGTTTTTTTGGCAAATTTCCACAGCTTATGATTTTGACTCTTAATTATTCTATATTTGTATTTGGCTCCTATTTGAACCAAGTATCCACTTTTAATTTCCCTCCCCCAAACAGAATCAGACACAGGATGCTTTAATTTGGTAAGTGTTGTGCTGAATTTGACACTCTGTTGAAAACATCACAGCAAACGGGAAAAAACAAAAACGAGATGCACCATGTCCATCCTGTGTCGTCTTCTTTCTAGTGCATTATTAGAAAATGAAATGAGAAGCTATCTAATTATTATTATCTATGATCTCATATTGTTCTTACAATATTGGCCTCAGCTAGGCTATGGGAAGCATTTAGCACATCAACTTCAACATTCACCACAAGACTTGGCAGCTAAAGACCAAAAATATTTCATCATTCATACGTTGGTTGCCGGAAAAGCGTTTTTTAAATGATGAATAACAGAGAACAGAAAGTTAGAACTGCTCCACTCTTTGAACGAGTCAGTGGTGTAGTCAAAGCAAACCAGGTTGAGAGTGATTCAGTTTTAAGAAACCAAATTCAAACATTGTAGATAAAAAGTTTTGTTGTAGAATTTCACACTATGTCAGTTTTCTGTTCATAGTTTATTTTAGTCAGCACAACCATATTCTAAAACTGTGAAGATTACTGCATCCAGTTAATCTTGCCTGCATGCAGACCAGATCATTTCCCTCTGTTGAAAGTTTCTTTGCATGACTTATGCAAAGTGCATCAGCCACAATCTTTAAACAATGTGTCGTGTTTTCATGCCACCTTTCCCCACCTGCCACGATGTGAGCTGACTAAAACTCAGTGATGTTCTGGCATTACTTCCTGTTACTGGTTTTAATACTTGCTTAATCATTTACAGCGTGATGCATTCAAATTACATTCGACAAAAGCCTGCTCTCATTTTTCAGTCAAATTGATATCATTTTCTCATTCTCCATTCAACATGTCACCTTTTGTGCTTCCTAGCTGAAGCAGAAATGCCCCTCCCCCATAAATTCTTGCATTCCTTTACCATTACCCCCTTCTGTCTGATTCACAAGATTATCTCTGTAATCTCCTTTTGTCCTGTTACACTTTCAGCTGCTGTAAAATGAATATTTTATGAAACAAGGCTAAGTTTGTGGATGCTTCAGACTGCAGACTGAAGCTGCAGAAAGTGGGGATGCAAAGTGAGCTGATTTCAGAGCGATCCAGTGGAAGAATCCTTGACATTTTTGTGTGCATCTGGTAAATTAGTTTGGCTCATTTTCTCCAAGATGTCACTTTTTTTTTCAGTTTGCTCCAAATTTGCACATCTGTCTCACTGAAGACTGGATTTGGGTGACTCAAATAACAGCCTGTAAGCCCAATTAGTTTCAAATCCTGAATGGTCTGTTTGCAACAATGAAACAAAATGCACAAAAGTGACATGTCATGAAAACAACAACATGAGAAATGGGAAGAGAAGCAACACAGGCAGATGAATGCATTCAGAGAGGAGCAGGGTGGGGGAGGGGAAGCTGGTGATGGATGAGTGGACGCAATCGGTGGCCGGTTCGCTGAAAAGGTACATGCCCTTAAAATAGGAGAGTGAGTTATGCAAGTCATCTGGCTGAGAAAAAAGTGTTTGTGGCCGGGTTCTGAAACGGTCCTACTCAAATCCAGACTCTTGGTCCAGTTTGCTCTAAGAAAACCCCAAACACAGAGCAGAGGCCAATTAATATCCTGGTCCTGGTGAATGACCTGAGCTCTCAACTGAGCGCCATGAGAAAGAACAGTCTAAGTAGAAAAAGAGCTGATTGAATCTTCAGCACAGGAAACGTTGAACCGTCATTTTACAGAATGATCATAAAAACCTGGTTTGAATCTGTCTGATTCTGTCTGATAAGCTGCTAAATGGCCAAACGGTTGTTAACTGGGCATGTGGTGACCTGTAAACTGTAAAACATAGATCAATAAAACAATAATTAATTAGTAAACTGCTGTTAATCATATAATCACCCAGTTTAGTTTTAATTTGTTAAACTTTAAACGACAGGTCAGTTACAGTTCAGAATCCTTTAAAATGATGTGAAATGCCCCTTTAGTACTAGCTTTGAGGTAGTATTAATGGAAATGTGATGTTTTCATAGAGATGTGTTAAATATTGCAGAATGTGCTTTGTCCAAAAGCTTGTGTTGTGTTGGGCTTTTTGAATTGCATAAATCAGTTTGTTACCAGTATTTTACCTCAAACATAACGGAGTTTAGTATTTCATAAAGCAGGAAGTGTTTAGCACGTGCTTGTGCGCATGTGGGCCGATCGAGGGGCGACATTCAACTGTGACAAAATAAGTTTGCTTTGCTTTGTTTGTAGGGTTTAATCTGTTCAAAAATATTCACCAGTTTCATACATCATGTACAAATGAGCATTTTACATACAAACAGTACAAAGTTGTTGGTTTTCTCTGAAATGTGGTCTTATCGTTAAGTCAGATCTCGAGAATGAATGAGAGAAACGGATAGTAAAGGTGAGAGTGCAGCAGCAGTTGGGCCGATGAATAAAGATAAGGATGTGACATTTTCCACAGTTGGAGGCATGTGCTGACTGCTAAGCATGTGTCTCTTTCCTGACTTTCTTTTTCTCCTTCGCTGTCGCCATTGGGTGGAAATTTACAGCTCTAGTTGCTGATCATGATCACATTGTTCTTCTGTTTCTACATTTTTGTCAGAGCAGATGAGGAAGGAGAGAAGGAGGAAGTAAAGTGGTTCATTAAAGTTTAGGTTTCTGTTCATTGCTAAAAATATCTTTGGTTACTGTTTAACTTTTAGCCTTACACTGAAGTACAATCAGCAGAAGATCATTTCTGGTTCTTGTTCCACTTGTGGCCCAGGCATGTTTAAACAAACAGAAATGACAGTCAGTATATGTTACAAATGAAGCCTTATTAAATTTACATTAAGAAGGGTGTCAGTGATAGAATGTGGATTTGTGGTTAGTTAATGACACTGTTACAAGCTGGTCTGCACCTGCTTCACATGGTGTGTTTCCAAAACAGACGAAGTCCAGCAGCAAAGTTTTTTACTTTAAAGTCTTATTTATTTAAACTATTATTTTAGTTGGAAAATTCTTCCCTTGAACATCTAATATAGGTGAAGCGTACAACAGTTCATGTTTCTTCTGCAAAAAGATTTTCACTTCTTAGATTTGAGCTTCTCTGCTGGTCATTTATCAGGTGGATTGACTTTGCAGTCCATCGCCGTTTGTGGCACATTGGGCATCTAGTGTTTATGCAGTGTTACTTTGATAAATATTTAAGCAACATTTCCTGAATAATGTTTTCTCCACCACTTTTTAAATGAGTTTAATATGAAGTTATGCTACATTTCTGCGTTTTCTATCCACAGAATGGCACAAAAAGAGAAACTTCAGTGTCTGAAGGATTTCCATAAGGACACGTTGAAGCCGTCTCCTGGTAAGAGCCCTGGCACTCGGCCTGAAGACGAGGCGGAGGGCAAACACCCCCAGAGGGAGAAGTGGGCCAGCAAGTTGGACTTTGTCCTGTCTGTGGCCGGCGGATTTGTAGGTTTAGGGAACGTGTGGCGTTTCCCTTACCTCTGCTATAAGAATGGTGGAGGTAAGCATCAAATGGTTTGAAAAATCATTTTGTTTACTACTTTTCTTTTACTTTATCTGTATGGGTTTTGTTTCGTCTCCCATTTCTAGGTGCGTTTCTCATCCCCTACTTCATTTTCCTGTTTGGCGGAGGTCTGCCAGTCTTCTTCCTGGAGGTTGCCCTGGGTCAGTTCACCTCTGAGGGCGGCATCACCTGCTGGGAGAAGCTTTGTCCCATTTTTACTGGTATGTAGCTTGTTATTAAAATTCAGTTGCTAAAATGGTAAATTTGAATGAAAACAAAACCTGTACACCAGGAAGTTTGAACGCCTCAAACCCTTCCTGTGTAGAAGGCATTTTTTTTTATTTTGACAAACGAGAACTACTTATAATTTCCCCCACTGATGTCAGATTGAAACTTTTACATGTTGGGCACATTTTAAGGCTTCCTAGTTTCCCAGTCATGTCTTCCCTTCTTTGAAGCTTTTAAACACAAGTTAGCATTAGCATCCATCTGCCAGACTGCAGTGCCATAAAAACCTATTAACTCTTTCCTGAATGTCTCCACATGACCTCTCCAGAAATCATTCAGACCTGCTGTACCACATGACCATGTGCTTCTGATGTGCCTGAAACTTCATCATCATTCAATCAGAAAATAACAGAAGTGCCTTTGATTCTAGCACTTTGAAATGGGATTGAGTTGCTTTTGTTGCCATTTCCATGTGATTTGTGGAGGGAGGCAGTCGACCTCTGCCATGCCCCTGATGTAGTAGTCATAGGCCACCATCGTTTGACTCGTATATCGACGAGCAGACCTTCAGCCTGTGGTTTGTGTCGGCATCAGTCAGAATTTAAAAGCACAAAGAAGAATCAGAACCGTTCCTAATAAGAAAAGCAATAAAAGTGAGATATCAAATAAATTTGAAGCATTTGCTAACAGCAGGATCACAACACCATAATTGATTTGAAGAGAATGTCAAAGGAAGATTTCAGAAGATTTACCAAGATGTGATCGCATGCTTGAGAAGGGATGCATTATGGGAAAACCTGTGGAAAATCCCTCCAATAGTCACTTTATATGACCATGGAAAGCAGGACGGTGTGTGCAGTGAAAACCAAAATCTACTTTATTATAGAACAGTTATGTTATGAGGCTGACATTTAAACACCGCTGGATATTTAATAGCTTGTTTATGTAACTTCATTCACACGTAAAATATGCACAGTTTTGGACTTTAGCGGCAACTGATCCTCATGTTTACCCGGTTAAACATCTTCAATCCAAAATCTACCAGACACATGTGAGCCATCGTCTTTCTCCTCAGCAGCGGTGACTCATGAATTTAATGATCACTGCACCACAAAGGATGAAAAGCAATTCCCTTTTTATGTTTAATTAAAGAAATGCAGTTTAGATTCTTTGATTTGTTTTTAATTTTAGTTATTTCTTTTGTTTTGTTTGCAGGTGGAGCAGTGGACATTTGTCCGCTGCTCCACCTGCCCCGCCCTTTTATTATCAGATTTTTCTTGAAGCAATTCCCCCATCACCCAATAAGAGAGACCAGGCCTGTCTCTCTTATTTAAGATTCAGGTTTTTTTCCACACCTCTGCTGTTTTTGACAGAGGAATGGCTGAGTCACACCAGATTCTCCTCCAATAAGAGCGCTGAGACTTTGCCCAGCAGCCGTCACCAGGCAACAACCAGGGCTGCGCTGGTACACCTACACACTGGGCCTGTTCGGTGCTTTAACCTTCTCCACATCTCACCTTGTCTTTCTTTTTCATCTTCCCAGAAAGCTCAACTAATGGCCCTGAGAAGTCTTGTGATATTATTTGATCTGCCTTTATCCCCCTCTCCTCCATTTTCAGTGCCCGTGTTTAATAGTATTTTCTTCCTTCTTGGCCCTTGCTTTCCCGGCCAGCTCCTCTCACTACCAGCCAAATAAAATTAACGTATTTTACTTCACTCTCACATATGCAATTGCCATTTTATCTTCACATTCTAACACATTATCGTGTGGTTGTCTCAAACACACACACTCAGACACAAGGCGGTGTACACAGTGTCCTGAATTACACATCTCTATGGTAACAGCACAGCAACACATCAGAGAGAGCTTGGAAGAAAAGAGCAGGGTGGTGGTGGGATCTGAGCCGCCGACAGATGGATTGATAAAGACGGGAGAAGGAGCAACACAAAGGCAGCCAGACGGAGCAACACGAAATGAATCCGATTCAGAAAAAACAATTAAAATTCAAGAATAAATTTGAGATGAACATAAAACGTGTAGAGGATGGTAAAAAATGAATCAAAATAATAAAAATTGACATTTTGTGGAAGTATAAATTTGTTTATAATGTGTAACTCAAGCCAATGTAGATGTTGTTTTTTGTTTTTTAGCCAACATCCATACCAGACAGCAGCAGGCTGAGCCGACCTGCATAAATAACATCCTGATATCAGTTATTGATGAGCTGAAAAATATTAAGACAGAACAGAAACAAAAAGATTAACATTTTATAGGTTTGGGTAAGAAAACGCAGGTTAAGCCATAAGTCATGTCCGGGTCATTTATAATAAAAACACATGATTTAAAGCAAACCTGGTTAAAAGCAGTTCTGGGTTCTCAGTCGTGAGTAGGTATAGTTAATAACTTAGAAAACCCAGGTTGTCTCATAAGAAAACTTTCTCCTCAAGTCAATCTGCTGCCCTGCATGCATTTCTGGAGCAGTGGCAGAATAAGAAGTCCCCTTTTATGGAAGATATGACCAGCAGAACCGGACGAGGGGCGGCAGCATGTCTGAGGAGGAAAGAACCAAACAAAGACAGACGCTCCAGGACTAACATATCAGCCACAATACAGGATAATAAGCAAAAACTTAACACACATCCACATGAAAATAAGTTGTGTTTTAGAGACGGACCACTGCTAACAAAGAGCCTTTCTATGTCTACAAATATTGATGGGTCAAGGTGAACCAGCTCATCAAACAACAACAAAACTGTCTGAAAATGAGCTAGAACTAAACAAACCTACAGAACCTGCAGGATGAAGAAGGAAGACTATGAAAACTCAAAAGTACAGAGAGACTCTAGATGGGAGCCGCGCTGCCGTTAATTATTAAACTCTTGCAAAAACTAAAACATTTTGTACAAAACAAGCAGCTGCTCCTCTGCTTTTTGATTGCATTCATTCTAAAAAGTCAGATAAAACGGGGACAAAAAAACCATTTGACCAGATAACTGATGAGAAATGAGGCCATCAGATTCTCAGCAGCTGCTCAAATAATAACTCATCATCAGATAACGTTGTAAGTTCCTCCTTCTGTCCACATCCTCCAGACTCCCAACACTGACAGGAAGCATGCTAATAATGATCACATCTGTAGCTTCTTTACCTGTTGTGACAAATTTCAGATTATTTACTCAGCAAAACCTTCAGCAGTTAAAAAAATGAGTCGACTGCATATGTGGATAAACTGAGTGAGGTCAGGCAAGGTCATCCCTCCAAGAGCTGAAGAAATGACATCATGGAGGAGAACACATCTGTTTGTTTGATCAGCACTGTCCCATGTGATCTGAGTGTGTGTGTGTGTGTGTGTTTAGAGATGCGAGGATGTTACAGCTACTAATTGGCCAAGTGATTAAAAGGACATGATTTGTTGGCAAAGTACTTCTCACATTCATATACATATAAAGACACACAAATGGCAGACGAGGGTGAGAATGTTGTTTCATAATTCAAGCTTCTCTATTCTCTCTCTCTCTCACACACACACACACACACACACCATTTTGCTCACAGATGGTCGGTGACGTTGAAGGACATTAATTTGGATGAGTGGCCGCTGTCGGCTGCGCCTCAGCACATACAAAGCTTGTTTTAATGTCCTTATGAGGACTTACTGTGACTGCGGTCATTGTGTGAACTCTACTCCAAATTCTAATCCAATGGGATCCGAGTTCCTGCACCTGCTCTGACTCCAGGAGGATTACGTTTCCTCCTGAAGTTATCAGAGAATATTTCAAAACAAAACACGATCATGTGTTTACACCCATCTTGTGTCAAGGCCACTAGTGACGCAATGAAACGTATCTGACTGTTCTTGGAAATAAAGATTTTATGTCACTCAAGATTAAAAACATCAATGTTTCTGGTTGGACCTGGAATCGGCTAAAAGATGCCTTACACAATATTTGAGAAAGAAATTGGTGTTTTGAAAGGCCTCTGACCTTTCACCAAACCTCTGAAGAAAATAACTTCAGCCCTAATTCCTAAGATGTTTGGATAATGTTGCCTTTTGAGACTTAAACAGTTTCTCAGTTGCATTTCCAGTTTTTCAAATGAGAACTTTCACGCTGCTCTATTTTTGCATTGCTACCTGTGGGGTTCCTCCAGGCCAGGTTCTGGTCCCCAGTTCAAAGTTCATATCATCATTTAAAAAACTTTTTATCAAAACTGCTTTGATGAAACCCAGGCAAACTTGTTTACCTGCCAAGTTTGCAATCTGAGTTTTGACAGCACATTATCTTTTAAAGCGTTTTCTGAAGATAATTATGAAGCTGCGATTTAATCTCAGACACTGGAGTTGTTGCTCGTCATGATTTAACATAATGCTCTGTCTGGACAGCTTTCCTTTCTTCTCCACTTGCAAATGATTTTATGAGAAGACATCTCATCTGGCACATCAGCCCTCGTGTTTGTGACTCTTCTCTCACCTTCGGATGTTATCAGACCTGAAGAGGGTCAGGCCTTCGCAGCAGCTGCCCCCCAAATCACTTATTAGTCTGTTGTCAGCATCTACATGGGTCAAAATGGGATTGGACATTTCTGCTTGGTCACAGTATGTCCTCTGAATAGAGTACAGGATTATCTTGTGCAGATGAGTTCGACAAACACTTTTCAGTATTAAAAAAGGATTAGCATGGATTCAGAACTGAATGTGCATTGTCAGAATGGGAGTTCTGGCCTCCATTAAGCATTTGCCTACGAGTTGAAGGAAACCAGGTTTATTGTTACAGACGTTCTCCTGAATTTAAATGTTTTTTGGAGAGGCAGTTGATTTACTTTTTGAATGTTCCTGTGTGGATGAGGAGATTTGTTTTTATTTTTTAGTTTAAATGGCTACAGTCCAATATTGAACACCTTATTGTTGCACAAAATATTTCCCCAACTGACAGGATCTAGGTTTCATCCTTAGCTCTGAGATGATTTCCCATCCAGCTGCCTCCATCATGTCTGTAACCAACAGATTCTTCACTATTGTTTTGTTTTAAATTTTATCCTTTGTCTTTTGCAGGTATTGGCTACGCTTCCATTGTGATTGTATCCCTCCTGAATATCTATTACATCGTCATCCTCGCCTGGGGTCTGTACTACTTGTTCCAGGTGGGGATATAAAACTGTTAAATTCCCTTTTTATCCTAAAAGTTGCACAGGAATCTAATCTGTCTAAATACATGCTCTAACAGACCTTCTGTTTTTTTAAATTACCTTTCAGTGTTTCCAGCCAGAGTTGCCCTGGGCCAAGTGCAATCAGCCCTGGAATACAGATCAATGCATTGAGGACACCTACCGCAAGAACAAAACCATCTGGGTTGCCGCCAACGCCTCCAACTTTACCTCCCCCGTCACAGAGTTTTGGGAGTAAGTTACATAAAATCCCTCACACCTGCTCACTTCTATACCCACACACAGCTTTCATGTCCGTTGTGTTCCTCATGTGAATCGCTCATTATTGGTGTGATCTCTAGCGTACGGTTAAGTATGGATTATCATTTTGCAGACACAATGTGCTGGGCATCAGCAGCGGCATCGAGGAGATCGGCCCCGTTAAATGGGACTTGGCCCTGTGTTTACTCCTTGTCTGGGTCATCTGCTTCTTTTGTATCTGGAAGGGCGTGAAATCCACCGGAAAGGTAAATCAGTGTGAAATAAATAATATTCATTCATTTAATTTAACTGAGATTCTGTTTGTCAAACTGTTGATACTGAAACAAAGACGTGGTGTGAAATTGGTATTTCCTTTTCTTCCTGGTCTGACATGGGAACATTAGGGAACAAATTGGGTCTGACTCTCTTTGCAAACCGAAGCCAGGACTTGGTAACTTAAGCCACGATAACTTTTCCCACATTTACTGAAGCTGTTAATGGATGCACAGCAATTCATGATGCAGCTTCTGAGAAAACGAGGCTCTGCTTTATATTGCTGCCATAAACACAAGTTTTCACAAGACAAGAGGAGAGGCAGTA
Source organism: Poecilia latipinna (assembly GCF_001443285.1). Classification (NCBI taxonomy): domain Eukaryota; kingdom Metazoa; phylum Chordata; class Actinopteri; order Cyprinodontiformes; family Poeciliidae; genus Poecilia; species Poecilia latipinna. The sequence continues at coordinate 230,066 of NW_015112851.1, forward strand.
AATGAAGGACTCCGCTTTATTGGACCAATCACTCTTGATTAATTGGTCCAATATATTGTTCCTAGTTGTTTAAGTTTGTGAAAACAACTCTTATAAAACAAAGTTGGGTCAAAACTTTCCCCAGGCAGAAAATGACTCTGTGGGCCTGAAGTCTCTATTTACAACAAAGGGAAATTACTAAGTTCACTCATTTACAAAACCCTTTTTCAAATGAAACGAGGGATGTGAAAAAATGTCATGTATAAAGAACAGCTCTGTGGTTGTTTTTAATTCTTTGTGTTTCCTTATCAAACATCCAAAAGTCCCTTCTGCAAGAAAACAAGTCAGCAACTTTCACCCAGACAACAGCAGGCCACCAAGAATTTAAGGAACCTTGTTTTGTTACTGTTGGAAACTTTCAGTAGTTTCCCCAGATTACACTGCAAACTATTAATCAGAGAAGGAACCGTGTAAGACTGCGAAACAACAAATGTTTCAAAAACTCCAGATTATGAATATGTTTGAATTTAAGAAACATTATAAAACTTTAACTTTTCATTCAGGAGGAATTCAGGAAGTACATTTTTAAAATGAGCGTAAAAAGCCTCTTTCAGAAAAAATACAATAAGTGTTTTTATTTCAGTACCTGTAATGACTTCATTAGGAATATGAGCAGACAATTTAGGGAAGAGTCAAAAATGACCAATTTGAAACTGGAACTCGGAGATGAATGCAGTATTCATGTTGTGTGTGTGTGTGTGTGTGTGTGTGTGTGTGTGTTCTACCTCAGGTGGTCTACATCACGGCCACGTTCCCGTTCGTCATGCTCATCGTCCTGTTGATCCGCGGTGTAACTCTGCCTGGTGCTTCTGAAGGCATCAAGTTCTACCTGTATCCTGACCTCGAACGCCTCAAGGACCCAGAGGTAGGTTCCCCCCTGTGCTGCCTGATTCCCAGAGCCTCTTCACTCAGCTCCTGCTATAGAAATATTTCCTTCTTCTAGTGAAACGATTTGTTTGGACGTGAACTTCGTTGGTGATTGAAATTCCTGGAATGAAATTTAGACACCAGGACATTTTTTTCTAAATCAAGCAAAGAAGTTAAAAAAAGACTAAAAAAAGCACAAATCATTAACTGTATGTTAAAGATTCTATGATCGGTGTAGAATAATGCAGTCCTGCTTTTAGAAGTCCAGGAGTGAGCAGGCCAGATGTTTTTGACCATTTTTGTGGAAAGTTTACAATAGACTTGGACTTAATTTATTGTCATTGCACAAAGATACGACAGTGAATTTGGCAACAAAACGTTGCTTGGCTGCCAGAATACACAGAAAGTGCTGCAAAACTATAAGTATGACTTATATAAGTATGTATATGTACTTATAAATACAAGTACATATACATACAGGTGTTATTGGTGCAGGTAAAAAAGGTAAACTCACTATTATGCATTAATGTAAAAAAAATGCAGGGATCTGTTGATTTTGCATGAATTTCCACAATTGCAGAATCACAATAACCTGGGCGAGTGCTAAATGTTGCAATAACAAAATAGTTTGTGATAAATAAATAAATCTTTAGGACTTCACCACCTTACCGCTTCTTTGCCTTTTCTAGAACTTGAACTTTTCTGCTGCATTGAACAGCCAGTGTTACCAAACAGATGACGGTCATACAGATCCTGGATGTGTGGTAGTTAAATAATGACCCAGAATTTATTGCAGGCGAAGTATTTCCTCATGATATGAATACTGCAGTCGTAATGACATCAGTTGTGCAGTACCATGGTTCCAGGTTTTTTTCCATTGTGTTCTTATGCTATAAAGGGAATTGATAATCTTGGCAGATACAAGCTAAGCACAGAACACTAGCAAAGGTTTCAAACCACGCTAAACGTTTAGCTTTCCATTACCCAGACGTCATCAGCAGGCCTCAGCCTCTCTGTTGCTCTCTCCCTACTTGGCAGGTGTGGATTGATGCCGGCACTCAGATCTTCTTCTCCTATGCCATCTGTCTGGGCGCCATGACGTCCTTGGGGAGCTACAACAAGTACAAATACAACTGCTACAGGTGAGGCGTCAGTTTTCAGGGGCCGGGCGGGGTGTGGTGTGGTAGGGGAGAGACTGGGTGTGGGGGGTGAAGGGATCCTTGTGTGTTCATTAACAAATCCTCCTCATGACATATGTGTGACATAGGGACTGTTTGCTGCTGGGAGCCCTCAACAGTGGTACCAGTTTTGTGTCTGGCTTCGCAATATTTTCCGTCCTGGGCTTCATGGCACAAGAGCAAGGGGTGGACATTGCTGAGGTGGCAGAGTCAGGTACGAGGGTTCTGTAAAGGCGGCAGTGATGGTGGGCGCTGCTTCCTGGTTAATAAATTAAATAACAGTCATTTCAAAAGAAAAACAGCAACGAAACCCAAAAGAGAATTAGCCTCTACGTTCATTTTCGAACTTGAGTGACAATTTAGAAACATCATGGATTCCCTGATTAAAACACAAATGACGGCATCGGAATATGGAAGCTTCCGCAATCAAACACTTCTTGACAAAAGCAGATCTAGGAGATAAGAACCTATTTGGTCGGTTTGTACGCGCTCATTTAAGTAAGGCAAGCTGGCGCAAGGCAGAGGGAGCTGTGCTTTATGTCTTTAAGGAAGACGTTTTTTAGGGAAGAGTTGAGGAAAAGCTGCTGCCGATACTTTACGGCACATCTTATGTCAGTGTGACGGTTTAAAGATTTGAGTTTTGGTTCTGAGATGTTCCTCATTTACAGCCAACAACCTGATGGTGCCTTAGCTTTCATCCAGCTGAGAGGCATTTGTTGTTAGAGGTTACATCTATGACTCTTTTTCTGCAACCTTAAGTACAATGAGATTTCCATGGATTTCTGTCATGTTTTTTCACCGTATGCGGCCTAACACTAAGCCTGACCATTAAAGGAGCCCAGGTTACTGTGGATGTTTGCTTTCACTTTCTGACAGAATCACACAAGGATTTCATTTATCCCTACTTTTAAAAACAAGAGCAGAGCCATGATGATTAATGACTTATCCTGTAAACATACCCAACGTCAAAGTTGTTAAACGCCAATGGAGATGGAAGAGTGTTTTCTAAGAACTTGTTTAGACTGGTTCTGCTCTTTTTGCTGAATTGCTTTTCACTCCAGTTATTTGAATAAGACTTGGCGGCATGCTGTTTGATTGATGTAAAGGTTTATTATTTTAGAGAAAGTAATTTTCTTTATCAACAGGTTTTGTGAAGCAACACCTTATCTAAAGCCCCAAGATCAGCAAATTTCATAACAAGTCCATGTAGCTTAGCATTGCTTTCTACGTTAACAGTATATGCTGGCAGCCCAGTCGATGCAAACATTGCACAATTCTGTAAAGTCCAGCTGACAGTGGGGTTTGCAGAATCGTCCAATATCTGTGATATTTGGCGAGTGGGCTGATGGTCTGTGAGGAGTTGGTCAGAGAAGCTGGAGGAAGCAAAGCGCTGCAAGCTAACATGATGCTAGCTGTTAAACTGAGAATTTGACAGGATTCTTGTAAGGAGCAAGATAAAATGGACGACTAAAACATTTTTACAGAATTTTATCTTTGGAAAGGAAAGCAAAGAAGTTTTCAGAAAGAAATCTGTAAGTTTGCCTAAACTGCAGCAGTTTGGGCTGAACATACGTTTAAAGCTAAATAAGAGAAGGGATGCTCTTGCTCCGTAGTGTGACTTTAACTGTGCAACGGCTTGGCACACAGCCTCAAATGACTTAACAATGGGATAAAAAGAGAAGAAAGACTTCTTTATATTTGGTGCTGTGCACAGTAAACTCACGATAACAGTATAATCATCATGAACTCAGTTACTTTTGATTTGGTAAATTTTCTGAAGGTTTGTTTTCCCTCTGGGGCTGGGAGTTGGTTTAACCTTTGTGAGTCAACGTGGTGTTTGGTTGGATGCCTTGTCATAATTTGCTACAAAAATGGAACCTATTGATACACTATACTATCAGCTGCAATGCTGTTTGCTGTTATGGCTGCTTCCTTGTTCCTTGACTTTTGTTTTACAGTTCCCAATGTAGCATCATTTAAATTCGACCTCTTAAAAACAAATCATTAAAAAAAGCATTCGCTTTTTATCTGACCACAAGTTTTACATCTGCTGCTGTTTTGCAATAGTCCTTTTGCATTCCCCGTTGAAATGGCCAACCGTATTTCAGTTGGGGATTCAAAACGGCTTGAGGAACGTGTGCATGGTAAACAGAATGTATCGGACACACCTTCATGTGCTTGATTTGCCTTTTTGAAGCATTTGGGGCTTATTCAACTTCAATCAGAGCAATGTTTACAGTGGTCCTTCCTTCTTAAATGATGTAACATACATCCTGCAACATCTCTCTTCTAACTGACTTACTTCCACAGAGATACTGTTATAAACACAAATGTATATAAATGTGCTTTATTTGCTTTTAACTATACTTGTGTGTTTTATTGTAATATAAGGTGCTATTAATTATGTGCTTGTAAGTGAAATGAAATTGTCATGTGTTGAGTGTGTACAGTTAGTGTGTCTTAACGCTCTGCAAGCGAGAGGTAAGTAAAGATGTGCTTTAGATAATTATTTTTAATGAATCTTTATCCAAATATACTTTACATGTGAACTTGATCTGTGTGCTGTAGTCAGGCATTGATTAACTCTTCACTTCCTGCTCTGCGTCGGTTGTTTGGGGGCATTTTTCTCCCCCACAGGGATGCAGATCAGATGAGATTATCATATGATTCTAATGTCGCTCCTCCCCACCCCCTTCTGTCTCCTCTTCCTGCTCTTCTGCAGGTCCAGGCCTGGCATTCATTGCCTACCCCAAGGCTGTTACCATGATGCCTTTTCCTACACTCTGGGCAATCCTCTTCTTCATTATGCTGCTGCTGCTTGGCCTCGACAGTCAGGTCAGCAGATAAACAAACAGGATTTTTCTATAAAGTAACACAGTCTACAAGACCTCTGTTTTCTCCCAGTGTTCCCAGTACTAACTGCAGAAATGCACCACTCAGTCAGAGACAGGAGGAGGGTCTTAGTGCTGTCAATCACTCTTGTACTCAACCCCTCCTCCTTGCTCTCTGCTACACTAAAACTCGTTAACCACAAGATATAACGGATTTTCTGAAATGTCGATTAGACACATTGAGCAGAGAGTACATAAGCATGATTGACAGCACTAGGCTCCTCCTCCTGGCTTTGATTGGTTGTTTTTGGTGGGGAGTGGTGCATTTGTTCAGATGGCAGCAGTACCTTTTTTTTAAATCTTTCAAAATCAACCTTTCAGTAAGGTGGATTGTCATCATTTATTTTACTTTACAGTGTCTTCTCTATAAAACGATAAATCACATGCATCAAAACCAATGCATACCAAGTAACGTGTGCATTTTTAAATCCAGCTTACAACAGTAGATGGCACTTAAAGTAACGTAACTCAGGAAAGAAAAGTGAGCTTGGTTTGAAATCCTGGAGGTCAGTGGAAGGTGAATCTGACTTTCCATCCGTTTTTTGTCTTGCAGTTTGTGGAGGTGGAAGGGCAGATCACATCACTGGTGGATCTGTATCCGTCCTTCCTAAGGAAGGGTTACTGCAGAGAGGTCTTCATCGCCATCATCTGCTGCATCAGCTACCTGTTTGGACTTACCATGGTGACCAAGGTAACGAAACAATATGAGGAGGTGGAAAAAGGTGCTGAATGTAAAAGGCACCTCAGCCAAACGTTGAGCATTAAAATGGTTGTTTAGTTTGACATGAACACAGCAGCTCCTGACCTCTTTTCAGGGTTCATGTAGTTGGAACCAGAGCGTTTGGACTGCAGTCAGTGTGAACCCCTGAGAGACGATGGCAGAGGGAGGGGGAGTTCTCATGACTTTTAGTGTCAAGTCATGAGAACTTCCTTTCCATCTGATGGTATTAATAGTTACAGACCCAATTTAGATTTTCCAAATCCCCTTGCTTCCTCCTCATTCTCTTTTTATATCTCCTGTTTTCTCATTTATCCCCTGGACTCTTTAAGTCCTTCTGTACTTTTTTTCAAACCCAGTCGTTTTGTCATAATTGTTTCTTCCTGTTTGCATGCTCTAGTTTTCTTTTTTATATTCAACCATCTAACTAACTTCCTGTATGAGTTATGCATACACATTCTAAATCTGTATAAATACTGACAGGAAATGTACAAGTATGCATTTTAGATGCAGATTTTTGTGTATCAGAATTTTTAATCAAAACTGAAAATCACTCCAGCATATTTAATTTTACTCATCTTGTCGCCGAGCATTTTAATCAGAACCTTTCAGTTTGTTTCCTGCTGATCTGAGACGATAAGACACATTTGATCTGTTTAATGGTTGCGGTTTGCTCTTCACCAGATCAATGTTCTGATTAAATGTTTTTGTTTAATCACTAAGTTTTAATCAAAATCAATCACCGGTTTGAACCACTTGAGATGAATCTGATCTTATTGAAATGTTTTAGTGCCTTTATTATTGATGTTGCCATGGTTTCAGGTCACCACTGGTGTCTATTTTTCTATTTCCTAGATTCAGTTTGAGGTGTAATGGTACAGAAACCAATACTTTGACTTTAGATAAGGGGATTGTTGAAGATCCTCTCCACCTTCTCTCATCTGTTCCTCATTCATGTCGGCTCCGTTTCAGAACAATACCTCCAGTCCTTCCCTCTTTTCACGCAGACCTTCACTGTACCGACTCATTCCCTCAGTTTCCCTTTCTGTTGTTCCCATGACAACTTCATTTTCGGGCTGCTGTGGCCTGATTCAGCTTTAGGATTCCCAGGATTGGGGATCATTTTTCATATTGTCGACAGGCAGGAGGTGGTGTACCGTCACTCCTGTTCAAACACGTCATCTGCTCAGATTTAAGCTGCTTTCTTGTTTACATGTTAAACTTTCCTGGAACGACTTCCTCCAAAACTATTTGTGTGGAGTTGGAGCCAGAACAGATCATGTGTTTTTATTTTGCTTTAAAATGTTGAAACTAAAACGACGTCTCTCTGCAGGGTGGCATGTATGTTTTCCAGCTGTTTGACTACTATGCAGCGAGCGGTGTGTGCCTTCTGTGGGTGGCATTCTTTGAATGTATAGCTGTTGCCTGGGTTTATGGTGAGTATAATTAATCCCAACAATACTGAAGCTCATTATTCAGTTCCCTGATCAGAAATATTAATTTACAGGCATAAAAAGAAAAATAAAGCTGCTTTGTCTTTTACTGCTGCGAACCTCACCAGAAGGATCTTTACACTGATGTTTTTGCAGGCGCTGATAATTTTTATGATGCAATTGAGGACATGATTGGCTACAGACCAAATCCTTGGATGAAATGGAGCTGGACTGTTGTCACTCCTTTACTGTGCATGGTAAGGACTTTCTAATGAACCTGCCCAGAACTTTATGATGGTTATTTTGAACAAATATCTGAATATAAAACCATAAAAATGTGGATTTAAATGTGTCCCTTTTCCACCACAGGGCTGCTTTATCTTCTCTTTGGTCAAATACAAGCCATTGATGTACAACAAGCTGTACCAGTATCCTGACTGGGCCATTGGAATAGGCTGGACTCTGGCCTTGACCTCCATGATCTGCATCCCCATGGTGGTCGTCATCAAGATCATTCGGTCTGACGGGCCCCTCATCGAGGTGGGTGAAACGCGCAGCGAGCAGAAGATACTCTGTAGATTTACTCAGATTTCCCTGAATAAACGTCGGCCTCGGGGAACGGTCACTGATCTCAGTTTGGAGGATCAGGGATAAATTCTCAAGGGAGAATCAAACTGTTCAGAGCTAAATTTGCTTCAAGAATCATTTTCTGTCTCCTAAAATAACTTTTATTTCTTAGTAATTTGAGCTATTTTATTTCTATTTATACATCTGTTTTGCACAGATTTGTTTATATTTATGATTGAACACAAACTCAGTTCATAAAAACAAGGACAGGTATCAGGAAAGTCAAATAAATCACCTAATTCTTCCTAAATGTAGATTAAAGCTCTTTTCTTATAGTTTTTTTTTCCTCTCTACATCTTTTCTCTTTCCAACTGGTTTCGTATTTTATCTTTTCATTCTTGCTCTATTTGCCTCTTTCCCTCTCTTTGCTTTATCTTTCTGTTCTTTGACATCTGTTCATGTCTTGTGTCCCTTCTGGCCTGCAGAGGATCAAGGCCGTGGCGGCCCCGGTGCGTGGAGGGGCCAGCTCCCGCCCCGCGGACCACCGTGTCCCCAACGAGCTCACCTGCCCACTGGACCCCAATGGAAACAAGGGGCTAATGATGAAGGCCCCCACCCACACCATCGTAGAAACCATGATGTAAAGGGGTGAGGAGGAGGCTCTCCATGAGAACGCCCTCTTCTCCTCTCCTGTCCTCTGAAACGCTTCTAAAGCTAGCTAGCTATCTGTCTGTCTGTCTGTGTCTTTCTGGTGGACTGATGAGGGTTTTAAGGAAAAAAAGACAAGAACCTCACATTTGAAATCTTTTAGGAATGCTTCAAAATCTGTTTGCAGTTGAGGAAAATGATTATTACAATTCCAAACTGTTAAGTGCATTGTTTTCCTTTATAGTTCCCATGTGAGGTACATTAGCAGCGACCACTGATCATAAGCTGGTCGCTTGTTTCTTCACTGATGTCCACAGATAATCAGAGTTTGTTCCCAAAAAAGAACAAAGTTATGTCTTAGATTTATGGAAAGGAAACACATTCAAGTCACTGCTGATGCTAAAATATTCTATAAATTATGGTGCAGTTTGATAAAAATGCACTTCACAGCAAATGAAGACAAAAACAGGGAAATTCTGATCACACAGAAATCTTGTTTTTGGCTGAAACTGAAACATTCCCTTATTTTCATGTTAATTTCTTCCTACAAAGTCAGAGAAGCATCCAACCGGATTTGAAGTGTGGAGTTCAAACCCTTGAGTGTGTCGTCTGTGGCGTACTGTACAGTAGTAGCTATCAGTCTATCTATATCTATCTCTTTATCTTTCTGTGTCCTAGACCAGTTTACAATATGTAAGTTACTGCAGTAGGCACTCGGCTTAAAGTTTTGGATTGAATTTTTTTTTCTGCAGAGGAAGTTACATTATTATTATTGTTGTTAGTTTTTTCCTCTGTCAGTGTTTAGATTCTTTTATTATTATTATTATTATTATTATTATTATTATTATTATTATGGGTATTCACTATTGAATTGCTGTAGTTTTACATAGAAGGACAAACACTTCTTTCAATTGGTGAAAATACTAAGCTGTTATACGGATCACATATTTACAGTGGCAGCCTTTCTACTTCATCATGTATATCTTGGGCCACTTTATCCAGTTGTTTTAGTTACACAAACAAATTTCAATTTAATGATTTTTCTCCAAAGTGTTTCTTGTTATGGGCCAGCTGCTTCGTGACCACTTGGATGTTCAGACTGAAATGGAGACCTGGCAGCGGCTCCTCCTGCGGTTCAGGGCTGGGAAGCTTTTCTTCCTCTGTACGGTTCAGGGCAAATCTGGACACATTTATTGGGGCAGGACAAAAGCTAAGATTCATCTCCAGTTCAGATCAGGTGACCCAGTCAGTTGTGTTTCTTAGCACTCCAAAGCAGGAGAGCAACAAAATCCTGTGACACAACAGAGAATAACGCTGCAGGGCTTTCCAGTCGGCAGAACTTTGTGTAGGGAAACTGGCACTGAAGGAACCCAAAAAGCATCATTTTGGGAAACCTGATCAACACCGACAGACACAAACTAAAAACGCCCAAAAGGAATTTTATTCATGGAAAATAAGAAAGTTTTTTAACTGCTCAAACTAAAAGTTAACTTGATCCGAGTTCCTAAACATGTTTAATCATAAAGAACATCAAAAGGATCGAGTGTAGAGGCACAAAATGTGATTTTACCAAGTTTTTCTCCTTTTTAAAATTAGTGAATTAAGCATCAATTTGTTGAAATTATGTTAAAGGTGCCCTGCGATACGAAAACTAGGCCTCAATTCTGGCTGATTTTTAACAGTTGTGGTATAAAAACTACATGTGATTTTTTTAATAGCAACATGGGGCCATAATGCTGATAATGTGAGCTGTTAACGACAGACTAGGTAAGAGGTAGTTGTTGGATTCAGTTTAATGTGACAAAGGGGTTTCCGTGTGTCTCACCAGCGACCATCTGCTCAGGACTTACCCTTTAAAGCTCTTGTCTGCTTTAATTTGCTTCAAAAACATTTTACTATCAGTTGGGAACAAAGAGCTGCAGTCGTAGCAAACAAAACTTGTCTTGTGCTTTAAAGGACATTCGCTCAGATTGGCACATAGAGAATCAAAAGTAACTTCTTAACTGCCTATTTTATACACAATCAAAGGTAAAGATACACTGAAATGATGTGAGAGATGTTTTTTTGCACTTGAAATGATGAGGCCAAAAATAAAATGCTCAATTTTTCAGGGTACTTGGAGGTGAAAACCATTGAGGCGGGAAGTTGTGCAGTACCCAGGAGTTGCCTGTATTTGACCAAAAACTTCCCAGTAGAGGTGGCATAGCAGCCAGAGCCTGGCGTTTTTCCTCTTCTTTTTACTGTAGTTTGTACCATTAGAGGGATTTGCTGAACCAAATCCACAGCTGACATCTATTTTCATACAGCCTTTCCTATATAACGTCTTTCTACAGCTCAGCTTCCATTTAAATGCACATACAAAGCTTCAGTGTATTCATTAACGTTTGTACAGATCTGGTTCAAGGTTCCTCTGAAGGATCATTGCACAACAATGAAAAACAAAAAACTTTATTCATTTGCAGATTATCTTAAAATCTTCAATTTGTCCGCTGAATAACTTCTTTTAGATTTAAAATCTAATGCATATGGAAACAATTCAACTTTTTTAATGTGCATTTTCTTTTTTACATATTTTTAGAGACAGCTCTTGGCTGCTTAATTGGAAAAACATAAAGTCATCAGTAACGACTTCAACTTTAAAGCTTTTTCCAGGTGCTAAGGTCCTTCTGTTGTCAGGGATTTATTGACCAGATTATTAACTAATGCAGTCATTTATAGGTTTGTTCTGCCTCTCGGTGTAAGTTCACAGTTTGTACCAGCCCATCAGCCTTTTACCCTCCTGCTGTCAGTTAACCCGAGTAAACTTTCCGTTGAGCTAAGCTTACTGATTTTATTTTTTCTCTCAGAAATAATGAGTTTGCAACAGAACTAAAGCATTAGTGATGCACATGTTTTTACCGCCGAATGTTAAAATGTGAAAGTCACCTGCAGGTGAATTTAAAGTTTTCTGAAGATTTATTTTTTAGCATAAAGAAAGAAACTTTGTTTAAATGTTTTCTTTTGCCGATCCTTCTTTGATTTCATCAGTTTCTCTTGACTTGTTTGTGATCATATGTCACTTTTGCCTTTTGTATTCCAAAAATATTCAAAACCTAAAACTGGAGTGACATTGTACAAACTATGGCTCCAAAATCGGCTCACATTCATTACGTGCAATACTTTGTCAAAAGTGTTAATGTTTATTTTTGCTTTTGACTTTTCATGAAACCAAAACTGAAAATTTCAGGGTCAAATTAGAAAGTGGAAACAAAACCATTAAAACCACTGTTTTAAAGAATCAAATGTTTGAAATACACTGAAAATACTGTAACTGATTTGTAATTGTATTATTTTTGAGACAGCAACACTGCCACAAATCCCACTATCATCCATTAATAATAACAAAAATTGGCAGCTCACCAAAATGCCACAACCAAAGTTTTTTTCTTGAATTTTTGACATCATTGATGTCTGCAGCATCAAAGTGTTTAGCAGTCAGCTGAGGTTTCTGAGGTGGAATAACTTGTGGTGCTTTTTAAAGGCTGCCAACATGTAACAAATGTAAATCCATCCAAACTATATACCATATCAAAAGTGGGTGCTCTTTTTTTCTTAAATGTTAATCTACAAATTCTGTAAAAAATAATTAAAGAATGTTTTAAATTTAAAATATCTCTGGGAAGCTCTTGCGCTTTTCTGAAGAGAATCATTTCAGATTACATTTTGTACGCGAGTCCAACATATCGTCAGAATTCAGAACATGAACTCTGTCACTGAGAGGCAACGTTTGGGTTCTGCAGGGATTAATCGGCTCATAAACTGAGTCTGTTTCCATCTGAGAAGGAGCCCAATGACTGAAAATAGTGAAACCTTTTCAGATTTCAGTCTCTGAACGTCATTCCTGTCAACAGACCGGCTGATCGTGGTCTCATTTATAAATCCCTGGTCTTTCCCGCAATGCGCCACACACCAGCCCTTCCTCTGTGAGAATGTACACGGGAAAATGTTTTTGTTATTCTTGGTAAAGAAAAAACTTTTTTTTTTAAGAATTTGAATGGTTTTATTTTTTGTTTCTATCGCCAACCTGTAAGCTAAAAAAATGTTTGAGCAGGTTTTACAAAACTGTAAAACTTTTTTTTTGTTTCTTAATAAAAAATTTGTCTTCAGAAAATGAAGGTGAAGTTGTCATCTGTCTTTGTTCCACTTCCACACACGGATACTTCCAGGTTAAAGTTTTCCACAGTATTAAATTTAAAGCTGTACTTAAACATTTTGGGCCATTTCCATGGCGATCTCGGACAAACGAGCAGGCGTAGTGACAGCTGCTAACGAAACAAAGCATTAAACCAAAGATGTTCCACCAGTTGTCTTAAAATATAAATGATGTGGAAACTGCAGGTCCGTCTTTGGGACAGTAAACGTGTGGAAGCAGGTGATCTAGACGGAGGAGATGAAACTGAAGCTTTATTAGCCAAAAAAACAACCCTGCACTTCATAGTGAACACAAGCTTTAGGCATGGAGTTGGCCTAAAAGTTAAAGAATATTTTTCTATTCTATAACTGCTGTGGAGATGAAATATCCTGTCTTTCACCAGAGGAAGGATCTTCGATGATGCTCCTTTGTGCACCTGTCACTGAAACGCCCCTGCAGCCTTTAAATGCGTGGGGTGGTAAACATGACAGACATGACGTTGGGTCCAACAGTCATGTTCTGTTGGCCGGAGTCCTTCTGCTTCCTGCCACCTGAACCGGGTCGGGGCGGAAAACTAGCACAGAGCTCATAAGTTATCTCTGCCTCAGACAACATACTGATAGCTAAAACTTTTTTTTCTGAGATATTACTCAAGGTTTAAAGATATTTGAAGAAAGTTTACTACACATTAAATGAAGATGGTGAAGTAAGCTCCATTTCTCTTGCGGAAACGAATTGAGCCTTTAATTTTTTTAACAGCTAAGCCTTTTTTGTTCCATCCAAGTTTTTACAGTAAATAATGTCATGGGAATTGTTTTGAGAAGTTGGCTAAGGAAGTAATTTCCTTCTCACCTTATAAATCCTGACTTTATCCATAATTACAGGCTTCCTGTCGGCTGTAGTCTGGCAACCTTTAAAATCTAATAAACCCAGCCTGTGATGGGGCAACAAGTTTAAACCAAGAATATTCCAGTTAATTCTAAAACGGAGCAAATGTGAACGGAAAAAACAAGCCATCCTGGGCTCCAACATGAAACAACATCGGTTCTGAATAGCTCTGGTTGATGGGATATTTTGACCCAAACATTGGTTCCCAGCCGGGGGAGGATGAGACATGCCTGTGAATAACAGAGCACGGACACTTCACATGACTAATTTTCCCAGACTGTCATTGTCCCTCAATAGCAACAGCAACACACTGCAAAGATACAGAATCTTACCAAGTGTTTCTGTCTAGTTTGCAGTGCAAATATCTTAGTATATTTGAAGTGAGACAAAACTAACAGATAACTTTTCAGTAAGATATAGGATCTTGTTTTTAGTCAGTAATTCCTTAATAGTCCTTGTTCCTTTGGCAGATTATTTTAATTACAAGACATTTTTCCATGTTATCTGCCAATGGAATAAATACTTTTTATAATTATTAGGAAATTATCGACTTAAATATCTTGCTAAGATATTTGCACTAGAAACTGGACCAAAAAACACTTGTTAAGATTTTGTGTTTTTGCAGTGCATGAGAGTTTTATTCTGATAGTCAGCTGAGTATTTCCATGAAGGCGTTTAAGCAATTATCAAAAATGTAAAAATCGTTTTTTTCACCAACAAATCTATTTTACCTCCAAGTCATAGACTGTTATGTCTTCATTGTTTGGTGGATCCGTGACTCCCTGACCAACAATGACTCCTTGTTGTTGTGGAACTGAATGTGAAACGCTTTCATTGGCTGCCAGGTCCAGGAATAGATTTGTCTCCTGAGAATCTCTCTCTGTTTTTATTCTACTTCAAAAGAGTTTTTTGGCAAACACACAAAGCAAAATAATGTTTGTGTCGTGTTTTTATTTCTAGAGTAATGTTTTGAGTTATTTCAGTCTCTTCCATGACGGTCAAAAATAGAAAGACGCAGGAAGTAATGTGATAATGTGCAGAAAATCCAATGCAGCTTGTAGTGTGTGTGGGTGTGTGTGTGAATCTATTTTATTGAAGAAAAAAGCCAGTTTCCATTTTATTGCCACTCCTCTGTTTATTTTCAGGGTCCTTTTTTATATTAAAATATAAAATCTGGTTAGCATTGGTTTGTCAGTTTGATCAAGCGTTTTAATTGGTAGCAGTGAGCCTTCTCTTCTTGTAATAGCTCTGATTTATGTAAAGATGGAGAATAGCAGTGGGTGGATAATGTCTCAGTTTTCTTTACTAAAGAATCAGATTGTTGAAGGAAGCCACCCAGCATGGAGATCTACTGTAGAAGAGTTTTATCCCAGATTGACCAGCTTTTAAAAGTTAAGCAAATGGAATATTATCTCATTAAAATACTGAACTGGACTCATAATGTTCTGGTGTTTAATGGACAGGACTGCATATAAAACAGCTGCTTCAGCTTTGATAGCAAAGCTTCATTTTTCAGTAGCTTTCCACTGAGTTCCTTCTAAGTTATCCAGCTTCTTTATGGTCTTGTAAAATCTTTCAGACAACTATTATTGGGGAAATGAACCACAGTCTCGAATTTCTTGTATTTCTCCAAAATCTCTTATTCTGTTGAATCCAAACTCTTTAAGTAGATGTTCAACATTTTTCAGCTTAAAAATCATGAATAATACTTCCAGCTCTGTGTTCGCTCATCTGTGGGTTGAATGATTTTTCTAAACGTTGATATGGTTTTTAAACCAAATCAACGTTTCTCTGTCTTCTGATTGGTAGGAAACAGCTTCAGTCTTGCAGGCAGTGCCATAGTTTGCTTATTTTGAAGTTAAAGAAAAAGTATTGCATATTCATTTTGTCCTGATTGTACATTCATTCATCCATATGCAGCCATGTGACCTCGGTTCTGAAGCACATCCGGTACCACGGGCTTTTTGTATAATTACATGTGTTTGATGTGTTGTGTGTATGTCTGACTGGTTATGTAACCGTTTGCCCTCGGGATAACTGAGTCAACTGAGGCAGAATGTGCAGTACCACACACACACACACACACACACACACACACACACACCTACACATACACACACACACACGCATAAAAGCAGACATTTTATTTTTCTTGCTTTTAATTGTTTTTCTTCTCAAAAAGAAGTATAGCAGTACACTCTTGGTTTCATAGAAAATGAGCAAAATGAAAAAATAAAAATGACCAAAAACAAAGTTATACATTTTGTTTTTCTTTTCATGTTTTTGAAGAGTAATAGTATTATAGAAAAATAGTATTTTACATAGAACTTTACATAATTAAAAACAAACAAAATAACACAATATCAATAGAACCATTAACGGCCCAATCCAGAATCGTATTAAGGATTGTCAGGTAAACATGTCAGAACATTACAAGCAGAAAATAACTGCAATTTTTAAGTTTTTTAGAATTCAATTTAAAAAAGAATAATAATAATAATAATAAAAATAACGGATAGCTACTTTAGAGTAGCTATCCAGAACGTCATCATGGGGATAGATGGTAACTTAGATCGTAAACAATGACATAACACAGTTAAAACTGCCAGATTTTTGTGTTTTTATTGTACAGTGTTTGCTGCAGACTGGATGCATGAATATTTTGCTGGTTTCTTAAAATATATTTCCATCCAGTCAATATGGTGATCTTTTAGTTGAGGTGAAAAACAGCCACAGAACAGCTGACTGTGTGTTATGACACCAAAATTATTTTTAGATTCTGGCAATGAACAGCTATTAGATGACCTCAACCTCAAAATGAAGGACAATTGAAGCTTTGCTACAGGAATAGCAGTTAGCAAGAGCAAATGCTTTCCAAAAGACACCATTACAGAGCCGAGTGATTCCAGCGTCTGAAGTAATTTATTCGAATGGCAAAAACAGATTAGTAAGTGCTTAATTTTCCATACCTTCTCAAGCAGAAGAAATTTTAAACCCCCAATATTAGCATTTGTTAGCAAAACAAAGCAATGATTAGCAATAACCCAGGTTTCACACATCCAGTCATGAATTTTAATAATTAGCCCCCCATATCTATCCGTTTTGTTCAGATTTACTGAACTTTGCCCAACCTCACACTGTTAATGTGATAAACTTTCTGGAAAACACTCAATATCACCAGACGGGCTTGACCAAAAGTCATGTGGGCGACAGACACACAGCTTCAGGGAAGCTGGCATAATGAAAGGAGGAGCTGATAAAAGAACCAATAAATCTACAGATAAAATGATTACATGGAAAATATCTGGTGGCCACAACCTGGCTCCCATCAGTGGTCAAGGAATCTGAATCTGCACATTACTGGAGGAGGCTACATCCATTTTAGATTTCATGCTGAGAAAAGCCATAGAAATATAAAATACTGCATTAGAAAGGCACAGGAAAGCTGAGATGAAACCCTAGTGCAGCGTATGACATCATAAATGTCAGGTGATGTAAGAACTCGTCCGCTGGGTTCAGAAGGAAATGACAACTACCCGGAACAGAAAGGTACAGATTGTATTTATTGTCACAAGGACAGTTAAAACTGTGATTCCCCCCAAAGACACAGTAAATTTAAGCTAATTATTATAAACTAACAACTTTATTTTTGTACTTTAATACTCAAGAATCAACTCTAAAAGTGGAAATAAACATGATGACAGAAGAAGAGTCGTTAACTTGATTTTTGACATGAAACCCACGGTTCTGGATTGGGCTTTAAACTAACCCGGAAACGCAAATGGAGCATGAATGATCACACACACATACACTACTTACATACATACTTATATATGTATATTTATATATATTTAAAGAACTACCAAACCCTTTTGGAGGCTTTACTTGCATTCTCATATTTCACCTTATTTTACTTTTATTTTTGTAATTTCCAGCTTTTAAAGATCTTTTTTGGCCACTTCACAATATAAAATGCACTCAGACATGTTTGTTCAGTTGTCCATGAAAATACAGAGTATGAAATTCAACAGTGTGCTTTTAATTGTGGAGAGTTGGCAGAGATTTTTCTTATGTGCGTTGAGTTTCTGCTGTTTTGAGTCTGATGTGAGTTTCAGAGCAGAAAGTGAAAAACATCACAGCTGAGCAGTAAGATGAACAACACCTATTTCTGTCATGTCCACTCTGTAAAAAGAGAAATTATAAAACTGGAAACACACCACACCTTTACATTTACTCTCAGAAAAAATATGACTTCTGCATCACACACACTCCACCTTTCTTACACACGTGGTTTTCTCAAGGGGAGCAGCTGGAGCCGTGCTGTGTTACATAACAGCTGAGGAAAGAGTGAGACAGACAGACAGACAGCCAAAAGGAACAGAGGATGTAATTGTTCCTGTCAAACATTTCCAGTTCTTCGCTGGACAAAGCCTATTCTGTTCTCTCACACTCACAAGTGTCCTGGTATTCATCTTTCATGTCTTTCTCACACCCTGATGTCGCTTACTGCTGAGTTGTACAGTAGTAAAGTCTTCTTCCCTGTACAGACTGCTTCTTTTTTTGGTTTTGTGAAACTTAGATGGTTTAGTATCGGCCAAAAACAGCCTGAGAATTTACAAAAGAAGGTTTCAAATAATTATTGAATGTATTAAGGGGAAAAAACTATCCATGCAAACCTAGAGGTATGTGAAAAACATATCTCCTTCTTTACTAAACAATAAATGACCTGTAATTAAAGTGAAGGACCCAGATGAACATCTAAAGTTGTGCAGGCCTCATGTGCATCAGTTAAGGTCAGACATCCAAGGTCTCATTACATCTGGTGTAAAACTAACAATATTGCAGAAAAATTCAGCTGGATGTTGTTCTGTGATTGATGGGGCTTCTGTGCTTCTTCAGCAGCAGGAGAACCTGTCATTACTGGAACCGTGAATGACCATCATTCATGTTCTCTGAAGTCCTGGAGGGGAATGTGTGGCTCTCAGTGTGACCTTAGACTGAGGCTCACTGGGGTTAAGCAGCCATCCATCTGAGATGATGAGCGATGGCCTCAAACAGGCTGTTCATGCTGGGAAGGTTGAGTTAAAACAATGATGCAAAGAAGAGTCAGTAAAAAATAATCCGTAGGAATTTAAGACTCTTTGCTATTTGTCTCAAACTTTTAATGACAGCTGTTGCTGCCAATGTTGGCAAAAATCAGGTTTATTACTTCTTCACAAAGAGCCAAGTTGGTTTGGTAGTTTTTTCCCATAATTAATAAAATGGTCATTTGAAAACAGTTTTTTCTTGGATGTTACAATCTGACAGGCATTAAATAATCTGTCACAGCGTTGCAGCTGCATGCACAGCTGTGCAAAACACCACATTAGTCATGGAACATTTCACAGATAGCCAATATCAACATAAAAACTGGGAGTTTTTAAAACATATTTCAGCATTAACTTAATCTGAACAGTGAACACAAATGTCCAGAATGAGGTTTTCTTATTTCCTCTTTTGCCTTTGAATCTGGTTTAAATAACATTTTTAAGCTTTAAAAGAATCCTTATTTTACAAAATGTTAGCACCTGTTTCTCCATATCTATATCTTCTAATATGTACAAATCATTTTCATTTCTCACATTCTTGCAAATCACTGTGAATCTATTTGTGGCAGGAAGCTGACAAAATCATTTTTGCGCATCTCAGCTTGACAAAACATCAAGGTAAGACAAGCAAAACGCAGCTCAGCATTTATTAAAAGAGTTTGATTTGTGTAATATCACTAAAGATTTATTTAGAAGGTTATAAATGATAAAAGTTTTAAATTAATGCAGTTTTTTTAATTAAAAAAGTGTTCCTGATGTTTCTCTGTGGAGGTCGTGACTCAGACATATCCAACAGAGTCCAGCTGGACTAACATAAAACACAATTACGTTTATTTCACTGCAATTTTAAGATGGCATTTTAAATGTTTAGAGAAAATGTGTTGTTTTTTCTGATTTAAACTCAAAAATCTCTGACCGTTTGGTTAAGAAAAGGTGGATTTCACAGGGTTTCGATGGTTTTTGGCCACTAAATGGCCAATTTCTCAGCATTAGGCATGAAAATGGAGAGAGGGCCACAATATTATGTTCTTAAGCTCATATGTTGATACTGACATGTTTTTTCTTTGACATCTGTCTATTTGCAGTACTGAGAAAATAACTTCCATTTAAAATAACTTATTAAAGAGCAGATTCAATACTTTTAGTTGTTTTAACAGTTATGAAAAAATGGCAGTAGTAATGTCATTATTGTTCTAATTTGAAGAATTTCAGATTTTTATTGATTTGTTTAGTGATTCATTTTATGCAATGGAATAAAATTGAAAAGTCCATAAAAGAGCTAAAAGAAGCTTTTATTGGCTAAAAGAAGCTTTTATTGTGTTTAAACTGTGTTTAAACACATTATGAACGTCTCACATGACCACAGCTGGATGAGCCATTTGCTAAAGTTAGATAACATCTATTATCTTCTATGTTCAGCCTTAATTTGCTCCTTAAAACATCACTTTTTGTTTTTCTTCTCCAAATTATATAAAATCTAGAACATGACCCATGCATTTTTGTAAAAACAGAAAAAAGCACCACCTGACCCATTTAGTTGATTTTCATTCACTTGTAAACAACAAAATAAAAAGAATCAGAATTTCTGGAATTTACATGTTTTAATGAAATTTTGGTGTTGTGATTTTTTTATATTGTAGTCACATTTTTATTTTATCTTTTAATATTTTTGTATAAAGAATATACTGTATAACAGCAGTACAACTCTGTAAATGGAATGTGTGCATGCAGGGCTTTTTGTTTGTACTTCAGTGTTTTCAGTCTCTGTATATTCAGAATTATTGCTCGCCTGTGTTTATTCCCAAGCCAGTCACAGTAAATATGTTCACAATTCATGACTTGTAGTGTTAATGCGCAGTTGAAAAGAGCGTGTGTGTTTGTTTGCATTGTTGGTTACAGACTTAGGGGATGGTCTAACGTGTTGTTGTTGTCTTCCGGCGTGTCGCCGGCCAGCGGGTTCCTGCTGATGACCAGCTCCAGTCTGTCTCCAGCCTCGGTGATGAGCGGCACCGCCAAGCAGCAATCAAAGTCTCTCGTTCTGACATGGTTGACCTGGAGGCAAATACAGAGACAGTGGTTTCCCCTGTAAGCCAAGGTCTCATTTTAAATTTGCAGTCTTGTTTCTTCAATTAAAGCATCCAAACTAATAGCAACGTGAAAGAATTGTGACCTGCAACTTGCTGAGAAGTTGCTTCTTTTGACAGCTTAAAAACTAAGTGATCTTCAGTAATTCAGGTATTTGAAACTACTTTAATTCAATTCTAGATCCCTCTATGCTTGTCAGTCATCCACTACAAACATTAACTAAAATTAAATTTCTTCTTCTAAATTAGCTCGATACTTTTATAAACTAAAAACTGAAATATTACGCCATGTTGCATTGCACATAATTAAACTGATGCCACAAACTGGACGCTAAGTGTTTGTAAACTGCCAGGGGATGGATGGGTAAATATATCACTTCCTATACTGTCCAGCACTTTTATTAAACTGTTTTTCTCTTTTCATACCTGCAGGATCCTGTCGAAGGGCTTCAGTCCGGCTCTGTCGGCTGGCCCATCGGGCCTGATCATGTTGACATAAACTCCTTTCTCCAGGAAGCCGTCGGACACGCTAAACCCAAAGTCATCGCTCTCCGGGTCCTTTATCACCGTTACCTGTTAAGGAGAACACAAGCCTGTCATATTTTATTTGTCTGATTTTCTGCAGTTTCTATGTGAACGCCTGTGAGAGAAACATTCACAGTTACCTGAGCTCAGACTTCACTGCCACATACTGTCACATTCTCATGTCAGAGAATATTACTTTTTTCTTTTACTTATGATACCCATTTGTATTATCTTTATTGACTAAGACTGCTATCAGTTAAACATGTGAGTCAAGCTGCATTACTTTTAAAAATGCAGAAACTGGTTTGAAGTTTAGAGACATGATCTCACTTTGTGCAGCTCCAGAGGTGTTGGGGACAAAATTCCCTGCATTTCCTCTTTGATCCGACGAGACTCCCACGTCCTCTCTGACACTCTTAATGAAGCCTTGAGCTTCGGATCGTGGTGCAGGAGGGGGGACTGGTTCTCCTGGTGGATGTGGGCTCCATGGTGCAGGTGGGCCTCGTGGTTAAAATGGGCCTCGTCATGCAAGTGGGAGTCTGAATGAAATAAAATAAGATGGTGTAGAGAAAAAAAAGTCTGCAAACCGTCTGCTTACATGTTACAGACTAACAACAGACGGGCTCTTAGTCTTGCCCCACCTTGGTGGATGTGGGCCTCATCATGCAGATGGACGTCCTCGTGTAAATGGAGCCCCTGGTGCAGGTGTGCGTTCTGGTGAAGCAGGTTTGCCTGAAGGAGGAGGGAGTTTCTTCGCAGGGGGCTCATCCTGTGGCTCAGGATGGGCTCAGCTGGAGGTTTGTTGGCACCTTCTACTCCCAGACTGATGGCTGTACCTGTCATGATGGAAGCCTGCACAACCAAATGTATCAATTCATGCACACAAATTAATATTTTATTAATACATTTGATATCTTTGATATAAAAAAAACAAGCTATCGTCCTGTCAGCTCCTAAAAATTCAACAAATTTTCTCATCTGCTTAATTTTGTGCATCTAAGCTACTTATTGATGAGTTAAAATCAAATTACAGGTTAGTGGATTTTTCAGGATTTTATAAAGTCTTTGCAGCTGTTCACTAAGTTGTGAGATCTATCCAAGGATGCCAACAAACCTCGATCTCTCTGAGAAGTTCAGACTGACCACAAGTCTCCAGGTCTTCCAGAGCCTGACACCAAAAACTGTCATCCGGATCCAGCAGGATACCATCTGGTGGTTGGCCAACAAATCTGACAAAGAAAAAACAAGAATCATTTCATTCCATCAATCAGTCCAACATGTTCATAAATAAATACATTCCAGTCTATAAAGCACCAACCGTAGTCAGAATAGAGATGCAGTGGTGATAGGTTGTATTCACGGTTATGAATTGTCTTTGTTTGAAACCTTGTTTACTTATTTATTGCTTAAACCACTTTATTCTGTGATGCTTAAGTTTGAACAAACAGCAGCTGTGTGCTGCATCTTTGATCTCAGACAATAAGGTTAAAATCAGTTTGATGACTTTCAAACGGTCTGCATTACATGCAATAATGATAAAACATCAAAAGCCTGCAGAAGGTAATGCTGTTTGTGCCTGACATTATTTTTTATAAAATAGACATGACAGAAACATACTGCTTCCTCACAATTCACTAAATATTACTGAAAGCTTTGATTTGGAGACGTGGCTTCAGATTTATAAACAACTGAACCAAAATATAAGGATATTTATATTATAACATTGATTTTACCTGTGTAGGAGGGAAGAAGAGCAGATTTAGGAATCCCAACAACATGAGGAAAATCCTGCCCAGAACTGATCAAGGTTTTTTATTCTCATTATAAAAATGTATGTAATGTAAGTGAATTCCAGACATTAATTCAGTTTTGATTCTTTTTCTCTCCACTCTGAGTTGAGTTATATAACTCCTGTAGAAACGACTACCCTCATAAGGCTTAACCTCCTGACTCATCGCTCCGCACGCACACACACAAACACACAGATGCTTCAGATACACAGATTCTCTCACTCACTCTGTTATTCAATCGCCATACAGGACCATGTGCTTCACTAACTGCTGGAGCTGATAGTGGCACAGCCAGAAAACAAGTGCAGTTAGTGATCAAAAATGTGATCATTTCTAAGCATATGTAAATCTATTCCATCATGTCTGTCCTCATTTCTTCCTCCTCTAATCTCATCGTTGTTTCTGCTTTTAAACAGCTTCAGTTGTTCTGTTATCTACTCCCCTTGTTTCATTTTCAGCGTTTTCTTGTGCGATTACTGTCAGCCATGAGTCAAATCTTTGTTTTTCTAAACCATATTTCTTTTGAAACTCTCCTTTGCTTTCCTAGTTTTCCTTCTTCTTTGTCTTAGTGGTCATTAAGTCTTTCCAACATCTTTCAGGGTAATCAAACCACGCCTGAAGGTTGAGTTCAGTCGTACCCTGGTGGTTTGTCCCACTCATCCTCACTGAAGCCTCCATCACTAAACGGGTAGTTCTTCCTTCTTCCAGGAGGGGGCGTTGTGCTACGTTGCTGTTTGGAGCTGCGCCACTCATGTGGGTGGAGGGCGATGCCCGCTCCTTGTTGTGCGTATGTACCTGTGGGAGAAAAGGTTTAAGAAGCCATTTTGATAGAAAGGAAATGTTCCTCGTTACGTAAAGAACAAACTGCATGAGCGTATCTTGGCTAGCTTACCTTGGCTGCCGTATCCTGCGTCCAGTCCAGAACCGTCCCAGGACTCCATGGCCGAGTCCACACTCGGGATAGTGGTGGAGTAAAGTTCTGACAGCTTATTGGTCTGTTGGCTGTCTGTCAGATCATCCTCCTCTGGGTCACTGACCTCATTCTCTGTCGCGTCCTCAGCGTCTGCTGCTTTCCTCTCCTCTAAATCTTTAACATAAAAACAATTCAGTTTTATTTGGACATGAAAAGTCTTGCTGAGAAATTGATGAAAAAACAGACTGGCATCTGTAACCCTGGTTTTCTAAAGCTACATGGAGTCAAGATGGTTTGCAGATGTCTGCTGTTGTTACGTGTGCTTTAACATCCCAGAATCTCTCTCTTTCTTTTTTTGAGCGGTTTTCTTCCACCTCTCTTAATTTTGACCCTACCAGCTCCCTTACTTGTGTCCTTTCTCCAGGTGACTCATGCATTATGTTGGTCTGCTGTTAGACCGACACACAGCCTCAGAAGTGCTTCCTTCACACTGACTTGGTAAGGATGATAGATTGTTGCAAAGTCAACGACATGCAACTGGCTTCCTGGGAACTGACATCACATGATCCACTGAGTTTGATTAGATTATATAGCTGGACTGAACAGGTCAATACATTTTCATTTCATAAGAAAGTGCTTACAGTATAAAGACTCTTTGCATTTTCTTCACATAAATTCCATAAAAATATGAAGAAACTTTTGTGGTCTACTGTTTAAGGACCGCTGACACCCTGCAGTCAGTTTAGACTTGAAGCTTTGGATACTCACTGTCGAGCTGCTTCTTAATTTTGAGGGTCACCGTCTCTCCGGCCATCTGAAGCAGATGGATGGCTTCGCTCAGCGGCTTCCCTTTCAGACTGACGCTGTTGATGGCCAATATCCGGTCACCCACATGAATAGCGCCCGTCCTGGACACACACACACACACACACACACACACACACACACACACACACACACACTTATTCTCACAGCGATCAGGTTTACAGTAAGTTCAGGAGAAAAAACATTTTTGAACAGTCTGAATGAACTTCTTCAGCTCAAAATTAGGTCAAAATGAACAATTCTTTAATTTCACTGTGAACATGTTGCCAAGTTGTCATCCTTACTCCAAACTTCTATCAGGACCAGGAAAGATAAATATTTATTTAAGGAATTAACATTTAAAGAAATCTAAAGTGTGGGTCAGTCTATCTACTGCCATCATCCATATATAACAACACATGAAATGAAAAAAATATCATTTGACCTACTTTGACAGATAACATTCATCTACTGCTGTTGTCTCAAATAGCAGGTAGCACATTGATATTAGAGTCCATAAAGGCAGAGGCATGCAATGTGTAGTTAAGGAGGCAGTAGATAGTCATGATTATCTGCATGTGCTTGTTGAACTACATAAATGCACATAAACAGAAAACAATAGGAGTGAATGAGGATTTCTCTGCACACGCCACAGATACTGATCTCAGTTTCTCTCCTGCATTTTCTTCTGTCAGGCTGAACTAAGTTTAATTATATTGAGCTTTTAGCACAACAGTTCAGTCCAGGATGCAGAACAATTACATCACAATCTCTAAGAAATGGGTCACAGTGAGAGTGTGTGTGTGTGCGTGCATGCGTGCGTGTGTGCGTGCGTGCGTGTGTGTGTGAAATAAGCAGTGTGTCTTCCAGTGGCGTTACACGTGAGCTGCCATCTTAACATGAAATATGAAACTGTTGTCAGGTGGCCTGCATACATTCACCAATACATGCTTAGGACTCAATAAAAGCTTATGTCATCATCTGCTCAGGCTTGTTGCTATGGACACTGGCTGATAACCTGGCTCATATTTTGCATCTGTCATCTCCATGTGTCATGTGACACTGCGCTGGAAACCTGTCATAGCTCCAAACATCATCTGTTATCAACTTCATGTGAGCAAAAATTTATTTCTGAGGATCTTTGAACACTGAGAGTATATCAGTTTTGTCGTTTAACACACAGGTTGATGTTCTCAGTGCTTTGTCATCCATGCGTGGTTCGCCTGACCCTGGGAAGATGAAGTAGAGAACACCCATATGATGACTCAGCTGAGCTTCCCGGACCATCAGCTGGGAGTGGCCGACCGGAGAGCAATGGAAGCTCAAAGTGTCTCTGAATAAGGATTGACTCTAAACTGCTCATCAAACACAAATTCATGTTTAGAAAGCTTTGGTTTATCATTGGGATGGACGGTTTTCTATTTTCTTTTGCACATAGATATATGTAAGTAGAAACTAAATATGGATGGAAAAGTTTTAAAATACAAAGCAGCAGCCTAGATTTCTGATCAAAGTGTTGCAGTGAATGTAGTACCTCTCTGCAAGGCCTCGCTTGGTCAGGCCGGATATAGTGATGGGGTCAAAAGGCTCCTCTGTGCCTGAGATGGTTATACCCAGAGGGCCTCCATAGCGCTTCAGCTCCACAGTGTAGATGATGCTGCCTGACGTCTCCTGCTCATCTGCAACAAACAGACACACTCTAACGTTTCAGGTCTAAGGAGAAGTCAATACCGTCTGGTGTGTGATGCTCATCTGATATGCAAACACACCAACACAAGAGCTCTGGTGCATCAGTGGATACAGTGTCACGTTCCCAGCTCACTTTGAAACACAAACACACACAGAGACACAGACGTCGTTACAGAAGTAGGTCAAAACTCTTCTCAAGACTGCACTGGTGAGGAAGATACAGTTTCCATGGGAACTAGAGAAAATTCTGCGTTTCATCCGATCGAAAGAACACATCGGTTGTGCGAGTTTATCCCTGCATGTGTGCACACACACGAGAGCAGCTCCATGACGCCTCAGTTGTTGTTTGGAGAGAAGAATGCACACTGCTGCCTCCCTTTGTTAAAACCATGTTTGTTTCACTGCATGGTGATTTTGACTACACAATGATTTGATATAAAAATATGATTAGACATACCTACACCTACAAATGCATTATGAGTAAAAAGAGTGTAATATTAGAAAACAGGCTAAAAACTATTATTTCTTTTAGAAAGATTTCAACAGGAATACAGAGTTAAGGAAAGATAAAATTAACAAAATGGTTTTACTTTATTGAGACTGAAAAAATTAGTTTCTCTTCAGCTTTTTTATTTAGCTCTATTTATACATTAGACTCTTTAGTATGTTGGTATGTTGGAGAGTTCAAGCTCAGCTCGGTGACTTGAGGTTGTGAAACAAACCAAAAACATTTTACTTTCCTTTTTTCATTTCTGTATTTTAAATTTCTTAGCTCCAGTGGAGCAGCAAAGTACACTAAATCATACAACGTTTATGCATTTTGGTTTTATTAGACCGTGTGTTTTTAGCTGAGGTTGTGATTATGACCCTGAGAGTCAAATCTTTTCTAAAAGTGACCAATTTACTGACAGTGACTCTGACGGCTTCATGAAATCAAGTGATTCCAGCTGGTTACTGTCACAATGTCACAATTTTTTCTGTTTTTTATTAAATTTATGTTTCCATTTGTTATTGTTCTTGTACGGTAGGCAAAAAGCATTTCACTGTTGCAACTTTTAAACCGCAGAGGACAGCACCACCTTGTGGTTAAACAATGTTTTGCAGCTCTGTAAAAAAAATCTTTTGAGGAATCTAAAACCAATAATAGCAATAATAATAATAATAATAATAATAATAATAATAATAATAATAATAATAATAATAAAATGAATGAATACATAAATAAAAAGGTTTGAACCATTAAACATGTTTTCAGTCTAATTCTCACTCTCAAGCCTTGTAATTACAGAATTACCTGAGTTGTCCTCATCTTTGCGTATCTTTAGTTTGACCAGCTCCTCACACTGCTGGAGAATATGCTCTGCGTCTTCCTTGGAACAATTCTCCAGCCTGATGTTGTCAATCGCCAAAAGCTTGTCGCCAGGCTCCAGAGTCCCAGTTCTGAATAAGAGCGAGGATGACAGGTGACAGGAAGCAGAAAGTGATGCGAGGAAGAGGAAAACATCAGGCCAGCCTTGTGACAGAGCTGTGCAGCGCTCTATCACAGGGCTGGCATAATAAAAAATGTGTTGTGAGGGCGAGTCCTATGAATAAATTATATGGAATACCTGTGAGCCATGCTGCCTTTCTTGATGTCAGAAATGATGAGCGGCTCTCCAGGCTTCTTGCTGGCTTTGAAAGGAGACCAGATCACATTAAAGATCAGAAACAGAGAACAGTAAAGCCAAACGGTGCCGTCACCAAAATAATCAGCTGGGTGATTATATAGTTCAACAGAGTGCTGCATAAAAATAACCACTAACAATAAAATACATGTTATAATTCCATGAATGGCAGAAATTAATACATTATATTTTATGGAAAATAAGTTTACTGTTATTCTTAAAAAAAAACATCTTGGTTACAACGACAATGACCTGAGGAGAGTCGGGCTCAGAAGATGGCACCATTACGCCGCTCTCTGTCTGAGGCTAATGGAATAAAGCTTTAAATAAATGTTACATAACATCAGTCATTAACCATTTATTACCTTTTTGATACGAAAACACAGAGCGAAGCAGCCAACATTTAAACAGGATATCAGTACCATCCTCTACATACATCCATCTACTGGTCAAAATGACTTTACTATGATTTAAAACAATAACATGGTTTAATCTCAGGCATCAAGGTAATTTGTCTGCACTGTGTCTAAAAGCATCATGAGATCAGAGGCTGCTTAAGTTCATGATGCTTCTTGTAAAATGACATAAAAATATTTATTAAAACTGTGATTCTGGTCAAGAAGGTTCAATGCAGGGCAGCACTTAAGGTTTGGAACTGAAATATGTGGAAAGACTTAAAGGTTATAAACATTTATGCACAGAACTATGTCAGGACGTATGCAGAGTTTGAGCAGAACTGTTTTATCCTCAATAACTCAGCTCCATTGGTGTTTTTGTTTCTTAACCATGAATGAACATTTTTCCTCTCAGTCTTTTAACTTAAGCAGCTGACAACATTGTAGGCTGAATTTGCAGAGACAGCCCAGTGAGCCATGACCTGGTTCTGTTTCAGCCGTAATAGATCTCATTTAGACAGGAGCCCTGGTATTCATAGCTGTTGTTTAGATCTATACGTTTAATCTAAATTTAGAGCAAAAGCATAACTGCCTGGTCTCAAAGTGGTTTAGGCTTGGACATTTGATTTAGTAACATAAACTGATCTAAACAGTTGTTAAATTATTAACATGAGGAAAATATTCAGTAACAATACCAAATATAGACTAATGACAATTATACTAAACTATTCAGATTTACTTCTACTGATGGACTGAAAGATGCATTTTATTCTAAAGTGTTAAACAGTTGAGCTACACAGGATGTGGCCCTGACCACAACACACTTCTTCAGTATCATCACAGACCAGGCGCTGCTATAGGAAAAAAGGTCAGTCGTGCAGCAAGAATCATAATTTCCAACCAGAAATACATCAGCAGCCCTCGACAGGGCGGAGCCACTCTCCATCTCGGCTTTTTGAGCTTCTAATAAAGGTCTTAGTCGTAAAATAACCGTTTACTTTTAAACCAAATATCTGCCTAGTTAAGCCTAGATGTTTATGAACTGCTTAGATTTTGTTTAGACATCGTATCAACAGAAAATGCACGCTGGGAAGAACAAGAAGTTTTCCTTTTCATCAGTAAACAGCTTTGAAAATTGTGCATCACATGAAGGCATTTCCCTTTAGAAAGAGATTTTTCCACTGATTCTTAATGACAGAGAAAAATAATGATAAAAAATAACTCCAGACTGGCTTTTCGTTAATCCTTTTGATGAAGATGATGGTCTTTTCTTCTCAAAGTGTGATGTGACGTTAAGAAATGTGTCAAGATTATTGGTGAACTGTGAGTGAACTAAAGCTGTGTGTTGTAATAAAGCCTCAAATAGACATTAAATGCAACTGAAAGGAAGAATAAACATTCAGTGTCGGCCATTCCCACTGAGGACAGGACTGCGACTTCACTGTAAGGAGTGTTACCATTAACATGTCAAGAGATGCATTAAACATCTGCTTCGACAGCCTCCAGTGTCAGGGAAGGCTGAGGGTTGGCAGCAGGAACTGATGTCATGTCTTCAGCTGAAACTGACTTCACAGTCACTGATAAAAGTAGGATATGTAGAGGTGCAGCAGAAAACCCTTCGAAAATAAACAAAGTAAACTCCTTTATGTATGAGTCCAATACAACAGAAACTTGCTGCTGTTGGATGACGCTGTTAAAAGGTTTCTATGCTGTTTTATAAAAGCTGTTCATGTTTCAGCTGATTGGTTCTGGGCTGAGCAGGAAGAACATGCTGTGTATGTTGGGTCGTGTGTTTGGATGGGACGTCCAGTGAGATTCAAACATTCTGCCAGCGGTGCTGCGAAACAAAAACCAGATCATATCGGGAAGGATTTGTGTTTTCCTACCACTGATGGTGAGCCCCAGCTCCACTCCTCTTTTCTTTGGTAACTTGACATGGAACGTGCCACTGCTAGGCACCACCGACTCTGAAACAAAAACATGCACAGTGTTCAGAACCCGCAGACATGACGAAATAATAGAAAAGCAACAGATAAGTACATTTATCCAGCTTAACATTTGTAATTATATTTGGTTTATCTGCTCCTTCCTGCACCGAACTGCATTTCTGCAGGCAATTATCGACTTCAAATCCTTATGCTTGAAGGAATAACATTAATTCACAAGTTAAACTGTACACAGACACATAACCCTGAGCTCTGTTAGTACTTTAAAGCTTAGTTTTAAAAACTGAGATCAGCTCCTCATTTAAATTTCCTAAAACACTTAAAATTTTCATCCTTCAGTGAAGCTGAAATGAGGGTAAATAACATCCCTCTTCACAAACAAATAAGTGATTTATGCACAAACCCAGAAGAAACAAGCTTCAGAAGTCCTGCATGGTGCATTTCTGTTGTGCACATTTCTGCTGTTATTGCAACTAGAATGTCATTTTAAACACAGAAGGTCTCATTTAGACCATATTGCCCAGCAATGGAGGCTCATGAAGTCCATAAACCTATCGCTGGTCCAGATTGAGGCTGGTCTACAGCCTCAATCAGAAGTAAACTGAACCAGAGTTCATTTGGAAGCGAACTGAGACCGCCTTACAAAGCTGATCTCGGTCCAGTTGGTTGGACTGAATTCCAGTATGAGTGAATTCAGATCTACATGAAAGGTCGGGACCAAACTCTGGTTTGGTTATAGCGAACCAAAAGGTTCAAGTGTCAATATATCCTTAAGTTTTACACAGTTGCTAACATTTAAAGTATTTAATGTACCAGTCCAATGTTAATGTTAACTCCCCCATCTGTTCACCGATTGGCCCAGTTGAAATTCAACCGGAGAAATCCAGCTCAGTGGGAGAAACCCCAGGAGAAGGACTGATGGGAGATGAGAATTGGGAGGAATTGTGCAGGAAGCTGATGGCCAGACTGGATCTTATGAGTCAGTGCACACATCTCAGAAGTACAGAGAGCCTTGAAGTACTCTCAGTACTGATGAAGAGCAGTCACATTAAGCATAAGGCAACAATCCATCCACTATCTAAAGATGCACACTCTTAAAAATTCATCACACTCAGCTGCTTCATAAACATTCCCCATCAAAACTTCATCAATTCCAAAACAGAAACTAATTAAACTTTAACCCGTGTTGGTTGGTTCAATATTTTTCCATCTGATGTAACTTTTCTTCACACAGAAACCCGAGCTGAGACAATTCTCTAAATGAACTAAGAGCATTGCAGTGGAGTTAAAAGCCTTTTGACGGGTTCATGCCCTGCAGATTACCCAGACAGAGCAGAAGTATTCACAGTGTGTGTAAATAGAATAAAACAAAACAATTAAAGTGTAATTAAGTCTTCAAACCCCCCAAAATACATGACCCTCAGGATGCTAAATGAAGACCCTGATGTGTTGCCTAATGTGTTGGAATTAAAAGAGTCGCAGGAAGTTGGAGATAACTCGTTCGCTCCACAAACCTGCTACATCAAACTCGATTTCCAGCGCAACCTTATTGGTCAATGCAGCGTCTCGGAGAAGTTGATTGGCTTCCTCGAGTGTCCCGTCTTCTGTGGGGATTCCGTTGATTGACAAAAGACGGTCTCCAACCTGCAGCAGGCCACACCTACAACAGTTATCAAGGTGGTGTCAGGATACATGAACACATAAAACATATTTAAAGTTAGTCAGTGAGAATGTTCCTCTTAAAGCCCTGTGAGGCCTGAAATGCTCCGATCATCTCATTGTTCCTTGGTCTGCATAGCATCACTATAGAGACAGAAACCAAAACACTTCGTAAACATGATCCATGCAGGTTAACCACTGTGTGATGAAACCGTGTGATTCCAGATCCTCTTTAAGATCTTTAGGATTAAGATCGCCATGATCGTTGATTTATTGATCTTACTGCAATAAATCAGTTGCTTCTTAATCCATGTGCTCCATTTACCTTAGCAGTCAAACTTTCTTTACATCAGTAGGACAAAATCCTTCACTATTTAAGACTCTAAGTTTTGTATGTTCTGTAAACTAAGAAGGTAACTGTTTTTCTGATCAGTGGACAATTTGAATGGCAGAATTACAGGTAACAACGTCTGGAAAAGTCAAGTTGAAACTTTCAAACCTAAGAACAAAAGTTACTTTAACTGTGAAGCATGGTAGTGGCAGCATCATGCTGAGGATCTGCTTTGCTACTGAACAAGTCAGATATCAAACATAAGGATGACTTGTCTGAAAAAAAATATTTTTATACACGTATAAATGTATCTAAATGTTTATTTGTGCTATCCAGACCAAACATTATATTATTGTCTGGTAATACAAAAATACTAATATGCATCTTTTTTATTTTATGGGAGAGGAGCACAGACATACCCTTTCTGATTTTTTTACTGCCACCTACTTTAGTTGGTTTGATAAATCATGCAGTCTGTGATCCCTGAAGTCTGTGAAACTAAAACCTACTGAAACCAGTCTGCTAGTTTCAACTTCAAGCTCTTTTGAAATCTGTCAAGACTGTGAAAAGTGTGAAGTTTGTCCCCAGTTTAAGAGTCCTTTGAGGCAGGCAGCTGTGATGTGGAATTAAAATAAATACACTCATCGATTCCTCCGGCATGAGCAAGAGGAAGCAAACTAATTAGTGTTTTTAGCGTGGGCACTAATGGAATAGGGAATGTGGCCTCAGGGTGTGGAAACACACCCAGCACTCAAAGAAGCAATTCATAGGATGGAAATATTGGCCAGTAAACAACCACACAACAAAGACACAATGGATAATTAGGTTTTAACCACCTAAATTAAACGGAGTTGTGTAGAACTGAGCGACAGGAAGGTCCAATGTGCCAACAAAACATGCACAAAATTACACATACATCGATATTTGGAAAAGCTCCATGAAACTTAAGCACATGCTCACACGCCTACACTGAACACAGTCAGGTGGAGCTGCTAACACTGAGCATCATTCTCACACATCCTCCCACTGAAACACCAATATCTCAGAGCCACAGCGAGTAGCGCTGCTAATGCAGCATTAAAATCAATACATATGCACAGCCAGCCGCAGTGAGAGGCATTACTGCAGCGGCAGAGCAGCAGTAAAATACGTTACTCCAGCTCTACATTCTGTTACAGCTCTTTAAAGTGAAACAGGCTCCTGCTTGCAGTCAGTCTTTACTTTGACTTCTACTTAAGCAACAAAATGGAATTATAAATCTATTCTGAAGACCCAATTTTCTGATCAGCTGTAACGCTCAGCCTTCATATGAGAGTCAGCACTTTGACACGGTGTTTATTAAGACTTTGGTTATTTAAAGTTTCCAGTAATTTTGAACTTCTTACCAACCTTTCTACATTAATTGTAGTTGTCTGGTTTCTGTATTTTCATTCGTAAACTTTTCTGATAGTTTTTGTTGAAAACTAGGTTGTTTTCCATCGAAAGCAGCAGAAGAAGAAAAGGAAGAAGAGTTGAATCAGATCATCCTGGTTAATGACTTTCTAATTATTCGTATTATTTATTTTTCTTCAATCAAAAAAACAAACAAAAAAAACAGCTATTGCTCTGAAGTGAAACTTACTAAAAAATAAGCCATATAGCTCTTTTAATAATGTATTTAGCTTTTTATTCTAAATGTATCACTATGGATAAGTGACTAATCCAGGACTGGCCTTGTCTTTCCACTAAGGCTAGAATCTGACGGATTTATTTTAGTATCACACAAATCAACAGGTTTTTTGAATATCAGCAAAAAAAATCAATTCAGCAAAAGAAAAGTAAACAAGTATTGAATCTTTCTCAGAGATTTTAAGCAGCAGCTACAAAGCCACACGTCTACAGATCAGAGTTCAAACGTGTCGATAGGTGTGTGAGCTCACCTCTCGGCTGAGCTGTCCGGCTCGATGAATCGAATGAGTGGAGGCGCAGAGAGAGTTTCAGTTGCAAATATTCCTCCCTGCAGCTGCACTCCAAAGCCGTTGAGAGGATCACCTGTCAGGACGACCTCACTGGTCTCTACATGGACCACCTGACCGCCAGGACCAACCGAACTCGATGCCAGGGACACTAATCAAACACATTCACATGTTTTAGATGGACTGTTTGTAAAATGTGATCATCTGTCCGACAGGTGGAACCCACAGGAACTTTTGTGCTCTTTCTTCCTCTGCCGTCGTTTGAGCAGCGAGTTGCGAGGACTCATGGGAACTGCAGGCCTGGGCAGCGTGTTTGAGCTCTGGCTGCTGGGGCCTGATGTGGTGGTAGAGCTGGTGGAGAAACTGGCACATACAAGAGCTGCAACAAATAAAAAGTATGCGTTTCATTTTTCGTTCAGCTGCTCATATAGAAAATCACATTATTGCAGGAAAAATAGGAAAAGCAAAACAGAGTGTTACTTTGAAAGCTTTTACCCAGCTGACATCCTTAGAGGATTCAGTTCTTACACTTGCAGTAGTCCAGGCTGTTGATTGTGTTGTTGTTGGATGCGGTCCAGGACTTGTTGAGGGTGGAACTTGTGTTGCAGAGGGTGGAGTTTTGAGGGTGGCAGTAGTTTATACACGGGTCCCAGGTGTGGGGATGATCTGATTTCTGGACCTTCACTGAAACAAACAAGTCAATTCGTTATTGAATGGGATAAAAGGCTAATCCAGCTAAATCAAAGACAGCAGGAGCCAAATTAGAGAAGATAAGTCATGGTCCAAAATAAAAATGACCAAAACCAGACGCTAAGCTAAACTTTTTAAACCAGAAAGAAGTTTAGGTTTTCTAACTGCTGCACTTAAAGTAAGATCACTTCAACGTCTGCTTCAGAACAAGTAGTGCTGTGTGACACCAGGGGGATCATAAGAAGATCCATGCAGACCCTCAGCAGGATGTATGCATATTTCTGATCATCTGAGATACAGAAAAACTCTAGGAAAACTTTAAACCACATTATACATTTTTTAAATCGCCAATATTGCATGTTACATTTTCAGTTCATGTTAAAGCAGAAAATGTTCAGGAGCTGGAAAAAAAAACGCGTTTCTACAGAGTCTCACTCTGAGGTCATCAGTGTACAATCAGAGCTGCAGTGTGGCAAAATACCCAACCTTCTGTGTAATATTTCACTACAAACTCCTCTAAAAACTTTGAAGTTGATCCAAACCTGCAGCATGCCTCTACAATCACAGAGTCGTGGGAGTCGTCTCATCCAAATGGCCGCGTCTTTGTGCAGATTTGATACTGAATATGTGTTTGGCAGCCCTGGGGGTAACACTCAGAGAAGTGTGGAAACACACTCACATCTAACCCTCCTTGAGCTAGTCATTAGGTCCAGTAAAACACACTGGAGAGACAGATGCACTGACAGGAAACGATAGTGGCACGGCACAGATCGTAGATCAGCGCAGACAGGACACGCAGAAAAAGTCACTTTGGATAAAATCGCTCACATGTGATTTACACTGAACAGATTCCCAAAAGGTGAAGAGAATTATGTGCACACAGATTCACTGAGGCTAATCTGTGCCGCAGTAAACAGTGAAGCCGAAGACAAACGCATACACATCTTCCATCTTTTAATCAGAGTGTCTATTAATAAAGCAGCGGCAGGCCGGCTGCTAGGTCTGCTGGAAGGCTATGAGTTTCCTAATGAGCTGTGTTCATTTCTCATGCACACACGGCAGTCACACAACGGTGATTACAAGAAAAAAATCAATGACTGCATTTTGCCTCTTAGGGGCAAATGAATAATATTTTTGGATGGAATGGATGGCAAGTTTTTGAAAGTATTAATTATTGACATCTTGATCCCAAAGCAGCTTTTTACCACTTCAAAATAAGCACAAAGGACAAAGAGCAGGAGAAGACAGAAAATGAGTCAAAGGAATGAAAGGAGTTTCTGTGAGCAAAACTAAAAAAGAAAAACAACCAAGAGAGGAAAGGAAACGACCATCCTGGTCCATCCTGGCTTCATGTTTTCAGTGGGTCACCATTTCACAAACACAGAACTCACACACAAAATAAATCAATGACAGTAGATCCAAGATGATGTTTGAGTCCAAGTTTAAAGCAAAATATGAGCATTTTCACCTTTTCTCAGACTTTTCTTGTCTTGTCTAATCATCACAACAGAAATAACAGAAAGTTCTTCAGTAAGTACAACAATAAACATTTCAATTAGTTCTGTAAGGTTTCATAAAAACTAGTGCTGAATATTGTGATAACTATGATGACACGATCAGCCTTTTCCTTTATCAAAACATCCTCATCATGACTTTCCATGAGTCTGTGAATCTTGGCCCCTAAAGTTACACATCAAGTGTGTAACTAATGACACACCAACGAACATCCAACAAGTCAAAAGTATTACTGTCCTGCTGTTTTGGCATGAAATATGAATTCCTTCAAATACTAAATCTAAATGAGCTTGTTTCAACTGTGGTGTTGCACACACTGACCTTCCAATGATGATTCAGATAGAGTGTTGTGCAGCTCTATTTAACCAACATTGGGATTTGTGTTAACCGCAGTTGTTACAGTAAACAATGCAGACCCAGTGCACATTCTGTAACTGGGTGTAAAGCAGCCATTTTGAATCATTTTTCATTCAGAAACCACAGAAACCACTGAGGACCAATAACTTTTCATTCAGTCCAACAGGAGAACAGCAGGTTGAAATACAAGTCTGATTTATTCTGACACTCCAATCTGTTACATTTGAATATAGATTTTATGCGTATTTTGTACTTAGAACCTGAAACCAAACAGTAACATTTTTGTGCTGTCTGTGCCCAGATGGACTTCTCTACAGAGATTTAATGCTGCACCACAAAATCAAAATCTGCCCAAACTCTGGAAGGAAGATTTCATGGTGAGATAAACAGGTAAGGAATAAGAGATTAAGAGGGAAACTAGTTCCTACTTCCTACTTTTCCAAACCGTCTAGTTATTATTTCATTCAGAGTTTGGTAAATTGTTAGATCAGAATGTGTCCAGTTAAACCCACCTGTGTCATGCTGCTTCCCTGCTAGCCTGGTCTGATGTGAAGGAAGGATTTCTAACTTGACCAGCTCCGTTGTGCTTGCTAACAACTGCGTTGCCTCCAACACTGTACAGTGTTCTGTTGACGTCCCGTCTATGGACAGCAGGTGATCCCCTGGATGCAGCGCTCCACATCTGCTTAGTCCATCACAGGGAACAGAGACACAGTAGCATCACAACTTTAGGAAATGAGAAAACAAAGATTATAAAGTGATGAATATCAGCATCCATAGCCAGCCTGTTCTGTTCACTGAGGAGATTTTACTGCTGGTTTCAAAACCGACTTCGAGCTCTTCATTTATATTTAAAGAGCAGATTGAGGCTCTTCTTGGGGCAGCATCCTGTCTTCTACAGTCTGTGTTAGTTTTAGGGCTACAGATACACACTGTATTGACTTTCTATATGCGTAAGGACTTCCTAGACATAAGAGAAAACACAATATAGCTGTAATCCTGCGGTGTAAGAATGGCTTCACAGGAGTGGGTGGGGTATTGATTTCTGTCTTTTTGCAAAGAGCTGGCTCTATCTGAAAGACATTCTCTGACATTTAAACTGTTTCAGAACATTTAGTGTAGCAATATACACAGAGTGCCTCTGAAAAGTATTTATTCTCATTTCAACATTTCACAAAGTTACACAAACCTAATTCCCTTGGATTTCATGTGATAAATTCAACACAAAATAGTCGAATGAGAATGAGACACGGTTTACAATGTTTTCCTAATGAAATTTTGAAAAGGATGGCAATTATTTGCATTCAAATGTTTAAAGAAAAGCCTTACCATTAAAGCTGCAGGTCTTCTGGCTTTTCATGCAATCTTGGCCAATAATGCTGACTTTAATTTATTTGCACATCTTGAGACATTTTGCTCATTCTTCTTTGTAAATTGCAAAATAAAAGTTTCGATAACTGGAAGGTGAATCTCCACTCAGGTCTGCTGATGCCTCAAGCAGGTTTTCTTTCAGGGTTACATTTAACTCAAACTATCATGCCAACATCTCTGACCAGCTTCCCTGTCCAGGCATGCATGATGCAGAATTAATAACTTCATAAAGTCAACCATGTAAAAATGGTCAGTTGCTTTAATTCTGCTTTAAATCCTCCACAACTTCATCGATGCTGTTTGTCTTCATGTTGCTTTTTCATTGATAATGATAAAAAAAAAATCCACTTTTTTGTTGCAGTGTGACAAAATGTGACAAAGTTTAATGAGCGAAAGGCGTCATGATGTCTGAATGTACTGAATATTTTTGTTTTAGCTGCATTTAGAAACAAACGTTTTGTGTGGTCATACCTGTCCACCACGCTGCCAGGTTTAACCCGGTCAATAACGATGACCTGCTTGTTCCGATGATTGGCCGACGTTAGTGTGATGCCCAGCGTTGCCCCTGGCGACTTTGCAATCTCCACCAATAACGGACCAGAAGCATTAGCCACTGTGTCTGAAAGAGAGAGAGAAAAACACATCTATCGTTGATATCAACATTATATTTCTATATGTTTTTTATTCCACTATCAAACTGTTTACCTAACAGTCTAATCTTACTTCATTCATACTCACAAAACTCTAACAGTATTTGAGAGGAAATTGGCTTCATCTTGTCCAACATGGCAACTTAAACACAGATGCATCTCATATTAAGTTCATGTCTGAAGATTTTTCTCTTTGGCTTTAATTCATAAAACACAACAAGGGGACTTCATCAACTACCAACACAAATTATTTTCACATTATCTGTGCACAAATGAAATTTGAATGCCATCAAATTTGCTTGTTGATTTAATTACTTGCATAAAGTCATACAGGTCAAGTATCAACCTACATACCTATAATTAAATTATAGCTGGAATGAGAAAGTGTCTGGTGATTAGATCATTAGTTGTTTTTTGCTTTGGTTGCCCTGGATGGATGTCTGGCCAGTTGAAAACTGAAATGTCTCTTCTTAGAACTAGACTCAAACGCAGCTACTATCATCACCAACATGGCACCAAAATAAAATTGTGAGAAGCTCATGAGAATAAAACCATTTTCTATGACATGTCAAGACGTGTCTGGAGTTGATCTGAGCTGAGAGAGAGAGCAAGATAACAGGAAGGCTAAACAGATAATCTGTTTTTTTTCCCCCTCTCTGCCTTGGAACTCATTATAAAAATAATATAAATCTCTATACAGTGAATAAATATTTGAAAGGCTCTACATCCGTGTAGAAAGCCCAGTTTGTGTTTGTTGTCTCACCCATTATTGTGACGTCGTACTCTATCTGGAACAGGGCTTCCTGGCCGCACTGAGCCAACACGCTGTGGGCGTCGTTGTGGCTGGCGTTGTGTAAAGGAACGCCGTCCACACTTAAGAGGCGGTCACCCGGACGCAGCGTTCCTTCTCTGAGCACAAAACCATCAAAACAAACTATTTAAACTGTTGAAATGCAGACTTACAGAATGTTACATGGTTGTCTAAAACCACCGCACTTCCATTCCACAAAAATAAAGTAGAACAGCTGCATGACATCCGTAAAAACTTTGAAAATAGATTATTTATTTTACTTGTTCTATTTGCCCCTTGAAGCATTTTAAATAAAAAATGCACTCTGCTTGAACTTTTTCAGGTTTTCTCTCATCAGAAACACAAGCATATTTTTTTCATGTAGTCTTTTGAATTCTCATTACAGTCTAGCAGCATCACAGGTATAATGGTGGGTTTTTATGAGTTGATTAGAGTTATACAGAATGTGAAGGTTTTGAAAATCACATGATGTAAGTTAAGGCCTTTAATTCAGAGGGAATTAGGCTGCAGAGTGGAGCAATGCTAAACTCTCTTTGGTTATTTTCTGTCTGCTGTGACGTCTCTCCACAGTCGTTTTCACTTTCATAAAGTTTAGCCAACAATATAACCGTTTTATGACACAACAGCAAAGAACAACATACTAAGTCATAGTCATGCATCATTTGGTTTCAAGCTGTGTCTAATTACGTATTTTTCTTTTGGAGGATCATTTTAATAAATGACTGGCTAAAGCCCACAGTTTAAGAACTGCTGTGACATTTAGCCTGCTTTCAGACCTTTAGGCTTCGTCTCTTTCTGATGATGCTGTGAAAATAGTATCTTTGTGACTCAGAATAAAAGCCCCGGCTCTTTTAGAGTTGGTGCTTTAATTCCCACTGGGTAATGCTAAATGTGTAGGTACTTCTGGGACTGTATGGTGCTGAGGATTAACTTTTCTCCGATTGGCATATAAATGGCATATAAAGCAGCATGAATATCTCATTTATTTCCCCTGGAGTGACCCACATTCTGTGGATGTTAGATGAGCTTCTGGGCAAAATAACTCAATAGAAAGAATTTAAATCTTTAATCTTTGTCCTGGTATCTCAATTCAGATCCTGTGGCTGGACTATCTAATTATAAAGCAGCTTTCTACAATAGAGTAAGACATTTTTATTTTGTAACAAGTCATGGAAAATTAAAAGTAATTTCTAAAAGATCTTCAATAAGATTATTTTTTTTAAATCCTTTCACCAGTTTCTAATGTTCTGAAATAACCATGAAATGATCTCAGCAGTTGGAAAACGATACAGTAATTACTTTCATGTGATTATTCTGCATCTGCCCTAATTTACTGCTGCATGCTTCCAGTACAAATAAGAGCCAGAGGAATAAAAATAGCATGTAGGATATTTAAATTCTAGCTTATGCTGCTGAGTGATCAGAAAAAAGTCACATTTCTCTTCTTCAGTCTTCTGCTTTGGTGGCTTGACTAAGAAAAGCTGAGTTACGAAAGTGAACACTGAGAGCATTTCATCACTGTGGGTAATGCTGCAATAGATGGAACTAATTAATGAAATTAAACTTTAAATGTGTTTCTTCACCAAAGGCCTCAAAAACAGCTTCAGTGTTCTGCAGTTGATGATCTTTAATTCTGAGGAACTGACTGAGAAGCGGATTCATGTTGCCAAAAGGAAGATTATGATGCTCAGCACACTCAGCTTTCTGCTCTTGTTTGCACTCATCTTGTAATATTCTCAAACTGTAAAGTTTTCCCTGCATGCGGTGAAACACTGAGGGAGCTTTCTTTTGCTTTTTGTGTCCTGCAGACCTGACTCCAAGAAAATCATCCCTGAGATTATCGAAACCATATTTACATACATTTGTATTCTACTAATGTACAACTCTGGAAAAATTTAGATACTACTTAAAATGATAACTTTCTTTGATTTAACTCTTTATAGGTATATGTTTGAGCAAAGTGAACATTGTGCTTTTATTCTATGAACTACTGACAACATGTCTCTGAAATTCAAAACAAACATTTTTTTTTATTTGCAGAAAATGAGAAATGGTCAAAATGACAAAAAAGATGCTGTGCTTTCAGATCTCAAATAATGCAAATATGTTTTAACTCAGGGGGAGTTCAGAAATCCATACTTGGTGGAATAACCAGGAGGCTTTCAACAGGGTGTGTGTATATATATATATATATATATATATATATATATATATATATGCATAATTTGGTTTCAGGACTTTATTGTTGCAAATTCTAACAAATTCATACACAGGATATGCACACGGTTGAATCATCTCTGTATTGCTGCTACAAATCGGACATTTATATGGAAATGTCATGGAGTATTACTTAAACATGAAGCCTGGGACAGATGCATGATGACAGCATTAAAGGAACAGAGATGAATCATGCTGCAACAGCTACGAGCAACACATAGCGGTCGACGTTCCGGTGATGGTCACAGGAGAGGACAATGTTATTTCTAGGCTGTTAACGGTCTGAGGGCACAAATAATTCTCTGTGACTCCAAATAACAACTCATTGACTTTTTACCTTTATATTTTAGGAGGACTCTGATTTATTAGACAGAACTTTCCCCCTTTTTTCTTCTAAACCCAAAAAGGACACATTATACTGAAGTATCTCTGGCTGCAGCTGTAAATGTTTCAGGTTTAAAGCTTCTTCATGTATCCATGCGCTTGTATTGAAATATGTTTGAATATCAGGAGGTTTATATGAAATGTTGAGCTGTACCTGTCTGCAGGACCTCCAGGTCTGACGTAGGTGACCACTAAGGGCCGTGACTTGTGCCAGTCTTCATGGGTTCCACCTGCAATCAGAAGGAGGAAAAAAATCAGACTCACATGAGTGGAAATTGTGCGTTTTTAGCAAACTGCAGCATATTCAGTCATTTGAAAAGTTGTGTCAAGTCCCTGTGAACTAAACATCTTTTTGCATCCATTGAAATGTGATCATTTAGGTAAAACCTGTTCATAATGATGTTATGTTGTTTATTGTTCTGCTGCTAGTTCTCCAGTATTCAGTCACTGTATTACCTGTACATGATTTTCATTATTTGTAGGCCATAATCAGCAAAATTAGTAGAATATTTTACTCTTTGAACTGTTTAAATACATCAGTTTTACTTTCTGAAATAAGTGACAAAACATCCTGAACCTGTTCAGGACATTGTAACTTTTTTGACATGTACCTTTATTAGATAATAAAACAGCTACATGGAGACATGGAGAGTCTGTCTCCCATGATTCCTTTAGTATTTCAATAACTAATTTCTCCTTCTGAATCCAAGGTTTGATAACTGGAACCTGGGATTAAAAATTAGGTTATTAATTTTGGTAAAGTTGCCATTTTTGGTGACATTTACCTCTCATGACAAAACCAAAGCTGCTTCCCTCTTTGTGCAAACAGATGTCGATTGTCTTCGATATTACTCCTGAGGTGCTGTCTGGTGCTTTCAGAGGGAGGAGAAAAACAAACTAATGATTCATTCAAGAAAAATAAACAGTTTAAACTGTTTTAAAAATGTACAAGTTCAAGATTAGTTCAGATATGCATAAATATTACAGTTACGGTCGTTTAGTTTTAAAAATGTCCAGAAAAATCAGGAAAATAAATGAACTTCCTATCATCTGTGAGTGTTGCTGCATCCCACAAATATGCATCAAGACCTGAGTTAAATGTCGTACAAGTTAAATATTAATGGGGTGGCATATTTTTATGGAAATGTATTCATATTGAATGATTCAGTATGTTATCATTTATATTCCAAAGCGAGTCACAGTCCTGCAGACGTAATGCATAACATACATGCAGACAGGCCCAAACTTATTAATACCTCTGGCATATTTAGATGTGGAATCATCTTTATTCAGCTCAATAGGCGTCTTCATGCAAATGAAAATATTTTCATTTTCAATGCACAGTGTTTATATTTTTGTTGGTTGACCATTCTCTCACCACAGAAACATCCAGAGTTTCCCAAAACCAAAAGCTCTGCCTGACGTGGTTTAAATTCTTGATGTGGATAAACAAACTGCCCAAACCATTTTTTCCCACCACTATGATTGAACCTATGGATGGATATTCAACAATTGTCCCTAGTGTTTATTAATGCTTTGTACTGTGGGCACTTTTTCTTTAAGACATTTAGATAAGACATTTGTCGCCACTTGAGAACTCCTGAGTTTGCTCTTTTGTTTTAGCCCTGACTTGCAACAAACCAACTGTGGAGAGCTGCAGTTTTTCACCTGTGGACTCGAAGGAAACAGCTGCTCCCAATTTATCAAGGTAATCAGGGAGTCTTAGAACAGCATGGTCCATTTAGGAAGGAGTAGAACCTCGAATGCTTCAACAGACTTTCACAGTTTGCAAATCTTATGAATAATTTATAGACCCTCTTTTACATCAAATGTAATATGAATATCTTATTTATTTTCCACAGAAATAAATCGACAATCTTCTCATAAAACATGAGAAGATTGCTTTTGTCCGTTTTTTTGATGAAATCTTGAACATTGTAGAATCATATTTGCCACACATCTCTGTTCTTTAAAGTCACAATGAAAACGTTGTTCAAGTTAAAAGAGTACTTTAAATTTAAATCTGCCAAACGGATTCATTATTTTGGGTTTAATTACAGCAGAAAGTATGGTGTGTGTTCAGGACCTTATGTAAGATATGAACACTTGACTGAATTTTTTTCTCTTAAGGATTTCAGAACTGAGCTGCTTCGTGTACATGGGCTTCAGAAAACATGTGGTTAAAATGCTAATTGAAATAAACAAATCAGTGAACAAAACTTACTATTATATTATTGCATATTGCCATGCTGATTCTCAAAGTGTCAGTGTGATTTGTACCTGTAGGGGGCAGCTCATACTCCACCTCTAACAGGACTCTCTCTCCAACGTTCTTTAACAAACTAATAATTTCTTCATGCCTCAGTTTGGTCAGATTGATGCCGTTCACAGATTTGATGTAATCCCCGACGTTAAGCTGATCACTCCTGTATGAAGAAAAGTATCAAACCACACAACATGTTACAGAGTTTATACACTCAACAGTCACACATGCATACGTCAGCTGTGCCTCTAACTGTTGTTTACAGTTTAATCATTCCACTTTGTGAAATGCCCAATTAAAATTAATCAGTAAAACTTAAAAATAGTATTGATCTCCAGGCCTTTGATGTGTATTTATAAGGTTTTCACTGAAGCTGTGTTGAAGCACCACTTTGCACTTTCAAACTGTGTTTTCTTCAGATTCCTCTGGTAGAAAATGCTTGATGAAAAGAGTGTTTAACTCAG
Source organism: Poecilia latipinna (assembly GCF_001443285.1). NCBI lineage: Eukaryota > Metazoa > Chordata > Actinopteri > Cyprinodontiformes > Poeciliidae > Poecilia > Poecilia latipinna. Next base: position 275,030 of record NW_015112851.1, read on the forward strand.
TGGGTAGCTTGATGTAACTGTATGTTTGCTTAAGCTTTGAAATATTTTTCCAAAAATGATGCCGTTTCCCACCTGGCTGCCAGCCCACCTGGCCGTAGATTTGATACCCGTGGTTTCCCATCCTTGTCCGTTCCTCCTGAGATGGTTAGTCCAAGCGTGCTGCCTTCTTTTTTCACCAGTTCCACCATGGTCACCCCCCGTAGAGCTTCTAACCAAAAACATAAAGGCATGCACCCACACGGACACGTATCAGGACAATCCGGCCAAGAGAAAGACAAAGACAGAGTGTACACAGAACAACCAAAGACACAGCAGAAAAAAATTATTGGATATTGGATGCTGCCTTCATTTTCCTCTCAGATTAAACAAAAGCTGAAAAACGGGAAAGATAAAACATTTTCTTTACTGTTGTTGCCTTTGGTTTATTCAACAAATGATTTTAGTCCTTTACATTTATATAAACTTGCTTTGCAATTACAGGAAGCTTAAACTATGGATTAAATTTTTGTTTTACATCCATCCCAAGTGAGGAATATTTATTGAGATATTTCAGTTGCATATCTAACAGCTGCATTACAATTTAGACTGCAGAGTATGCAGACATTCATTAATAATGTATTTAATGTATCTCGCTCAATAAACATCTAAAAATTAAGAAAGTAAGACAGTACATTTCTATGAGAAACTTTTAATTACCTTTATGGGACGATGAATGCATACTAACTACCATGTTGACACACACTAGCAGGATGTTTGAGATTAAGATTTTATGGAAAACTTTTCACTGAACCTCTCTGATCATTCATCTGTGGAAACAAGGCTCAAGGAATGGTGCAGCGTCCCACTCTTCCAACAGAGAACGAGCCAACTATTGTTCAATGCAAAATTCCCTGCACACTTAATTAGACTGCTGTGCAAACAGGGACACTACAATATTCAGAGGAACTACACATAACCTGTTCTACAACGACTGTTATCTCCAACGGGACAGCTATTCCTGGGTTCAGTCAAGATTTCCTCAGGTTAAAAGTTTGATTAATCATGCTGGCAGAGGACAAAGTGGTTCTCAAGAGAGGTCAAGAAAATTACATTTCCAAGACTTTAAAGATAGGATTATGAACAAATATTTCTTTTTATAAGTTAGGACAGATATGTAATTACTACACAGCTGCATTGCTCTCTGTTGTAACTATAATTATTTTATCATTTGGAAACTCAGCTCACAATTTGTTGGAACAAATTATCCAAGTTACTCCATAAATGCTGAATTTCAGTGTTGATGTATGAAATCAAAATTTCACAGTAAAGGTCACAAGAGTGATGGGAAAGTCATGATGGTGTTTTTATGTTTGTTTTAATCACAAATGTTTATTGATGGTTATGGAATGTAATATAATGGTAACTCTTAGGTTAACCTTTCTAGATGATGAACAAATGGTTAATTAATGGTCACCTGCTCATGGCATGGCTGTGGAGCTATAGCTACATGGAGTTAGCCTTAATTAATCTTTACTTGATGATTAGAAATGTGCTAGAAAACACTTGAGCTGGCCAGCACTCGTCCCTTCAGCACCCTAACCTGAAGTCATTCAGTTTCTGATATATTTTTGTAAATTCAACAGCCATTATTTGTGTTCCTGGAGAGCTGTTACAGTCACAGATTATGCTGGAGAGGTTTTAAGTGACAAAGGTGTCATGTACCTGGTATACTGTGCCTTCTCAAAGTCATGGTGTGTTCTGGTCCAGAGATGTCCTTTGTTTTTCCATATGGCCCCTCATCTAGAAGGAACAGACACAGCAGTGTGTTGAGTTTCATAGCAATACTTTGCATTATTTTTTTGGTTTTCATGTCTTAAACTTGATTTTTCAGTTGTTGTCATAATAAAAAGTTACTTTCAGACACATAACGCTAAAATGCAGAGGCTGAAGGGTGGAACAGAAATTAAATCTACCAACTTTCACATATAAAACTAGTATAAAACAAAGATATTACACTTTGAAAAATGCTCAAAGATGAAGAAAATGAAGCAAACGAAGAACCATTCACAATGAACACATACAAACTTAGCCTGGTTAATGTTTTACACTCACATATTGGAGGCTTTACACACTGTAAAAGTCCTAAACATTAAAATATACACAAGTATTTTCTGTTGGGTTAAAACACGCAGTAAATGTAGCGTTTTTGCTAATAACTGTTATTTACCACCGCCAGTCGTTTCTACCGTACTGGTCAGTCAAGGGCGAAATCAAGTTTAAGCTATCTGATTGGCTGTGATGGACTGGGCCGACGTGTACGTGTCGGCTGGCGGCCCTTCACGGTCGAGGTTGGCTCTGGATTGTTATTCCTTGCTAACCAGCTGGAGATACGAACTTTTCTGGACGTTTTGCTTGGTTTTTGGAGCTGCAGACCCGAACCACACTCGTGACCCGGGACGGACTGTTGGACCGGAGTCAGAGCAGTTTATTGCCTTCAAACACTGGTAGCCCATGGTGGGGTGAGTAACCCATTCCTCATGGTTGTTCTGGGAGCCGCCATCTTTGGGCCTGTTATTCCGTGGATAACTGAGTCTCTTCAGGCCTGCTACGTTTATTAAGCTAACGGTCTGCTTTACACCTTTAAGAGACTGAAAAGTGTGGTTGATATCTTCAGTTTGCCAGTCCTCTTTGCTCATTTTTTATGTATATATTATCCTGTTTAAAAGTTTTTTGTGCAGTTGTAGCACTTGCTGTGGTTAATATATTATTAACGGGTGGGATACATGCTGTGCTATGGTTCTACTTGGCTCAGTGTCGAGCTCTGTTGATGTGCATTGGCCTTGGTTTATTACTGACCAATACTGTTTATTAAACTGGTACATTTTTTCAACCTTACCATTTTTCCTTTCTTATTTTAGTATAAGGTTAAAGCTGCACTGCACTTAAATCTCAGTTGTAGTTATCTCAGTCTTGTGCTCAGTTATGCACTCTATTCACAACATACACTGTTGCCAATTAAAACAATTGACAGCATGTAGGTCAGAGAAACTGGACGCTGTTTATAGGGGAAACGTGAACAGTGGTTACTTATGTTTCTCAGTTAAATCACTTAAATATATTTTATGCAGAGATTTCTGCCTTAATGGGGCAAAAAAACAAACTGCCTTTGATGAGCTGCAAAATGTTTGGGAGCTTTTATGATATGAAATACTCACAATTGCTGTTATCTTGAAACTAAGTTAAACCAAAGTATATATAACATCTTTCAAGCACGTTAAAAACAACAAGTCACACAGAAATATACAACTGTTGAAATGTTAGCTTACAATGGGCCACTCCGTTAATAATTGTGTTTATTAAACATTTGCTAGAACACAGATGAGAGGAGAGAAGGACAAAACTTTATAGTTACAATGATTTGTTAATAAAGATTTAGATATAAACCTGCAATCAAGTGGTGGTAAGGTCTGTTTCAGTCAGACCTTACCCCCCACCAGTGTGAAAATATATCAGTGTATTTATCAGTTCATCTCTATCTAACGCTGCTCACCCAACAGCACCGCCAAAAACACAATAACTCATCCAGAAGTCATGCTCACAGCAGGCAGGGACTAAACCTGCATTTAGTAAGCTTTCTTAACACTTGTGTGTGCGAGGACTGTGGCAAATGATACAAGTTTTACGGGTGTGGGATCGGTTGGACCCCATTAGGGTTAAGCTTTTCCTAAAGGCAAGTCCAGGAACTCTGCACAGGATGCTTACACGTTTCACATATATGATTTATGATCTTTCTTTCATTCACTCATTATGCATACCTAAGGGCTCAAATATAGAAGAGTTGTAAAAGTCTTTTTAAATCAGTACAGAACACTTTGGTGTTGTGTTTCTCTGCAGATTCCACCCAAATCTACCCACAACCATCCTTTGCTCAGACGCTTGAGCTTCTTGATTTGATTTAGCTAAAATGTTTTCTCAGTCAGTGGGAAACGCTGCGCATGGCATCAGACTTCATCTTAACAGCTTTATTACAGGTACATGCTGTTCCAGGATGTACCTGGAACAGCAATGACTCCAACAGGAGGACATTACTTATGAAGAACATTGATGAAATATGAAGCCAACTGTGGAATGGCCCACCTGCTGGAGGCTCTGCAAAGTCCTGATGTTTTTTCACTGGTTCTTAGGAAGATAACTTTCATTTATGTGGAAATAAATTACTTCCATACTTTACAAATCAAATCCGATTATACTATTTTCAACGTTTGTTTTGCAGTTTTTCTGATTAGTGTAATTAAGGCCGAACTATGATTTATTGTCAAGCATGTTTTAGGTCAAAGTTTTTGTGTTTAATATTTCATATACGAAGGATTGCTAAGTGTTTGCCATCCCACACTCTGCAGTTCAGTTTGAGAGCTGAGGCTGGAACGAAGGCGGCAGCTGCTGCAGCAACTACTGCTGCAGCAACTGCTGCACCTACTGCTGCAGCAACTACTGCTGCTGCTTCAGCTGCAACTCTGAAGGCAGAGGATTTGTCCTGCTTCTTAACCTCAGCTTCATCAGAAGCTTTCAGTGAGTTTTAAAATTCATAAGCTATTTCTCATCTATTAAACTTTAAGCTGCATGATCATCAGGGACACTCACAGCACAGCTCACACATAAACATATTTTATAAACCTGCAGAAATACGTATGCATTTTTGATACTATTTAGCATATAAAATTGCATTTTAATCTGGCTATGGCACTGAGACACTAATGGACTCTGACAGAGTTTGGAAGAAATCTGCAACATATTTTGAAGTGTTTGTTGGCTGAGAAAGGCTGTTTGTCCTGAAGCTGCCACTAAGCAACACGCATGAGAGAAACGTTTGTTAAATCTCTTTAGTTTTCTAAGTTAGACATGAATGTTTGGCTGAATAAAAATATGATGAGATTAAATTTATGTTTTTGTAAAGCCACTTGATGTGAGTTCTGTTGTGAATTAGCACTACACAGATAAACTGAATTAAACCAAATGTTTGACGAGTTTTAACACGCATGAAGAAAATTAAATGTTAAAGAGATTGTGAAGTTGGTGTCCAACAGCTTCAGTTCACAAATTGGTTGTGATCTCAGATAGATCAGGTTTGACGCTGCTTGTTCTAAGGAGAAAAACATTCTGTAGCATTGGTTAATGAAACTTAAAGCTTAAATTTACTCAGCGACTCTAAAATGATAATTATCTGACTTTTAAACCACATATAAGATGTTTAAGGTTTTCAATCATCGTGATGAATGTAATTCGATGTACTACATTCCTTTTGCCAACATGCGTAGCTCAGTTTAGAACATCTTTTCATCAGCAGGAGCAGAGAAAAGGATCATACTGTTGTCTCAGAGATGAACATTCTCCTCAAAGGCACAATAAATAAAATAAATTGAAATTGCTTTTTTTTCTTTTTTGTTTGGAACCACATTATAAGTTATCTGGCTGGCTAGTATTTGGCTGTGGGACCGTCATGTGTATGAAAACAGGATTTCCAAAGGCACATATTTTACCTTTAAACAGGCGTCAGGGATAATCTATGCCTTGCTGACTTCCTGTGTTTTAGTCAGATCTTACCCCCACCAACTCTCAGCTCTCATTCTTTGGGAACATGTCCTGTCTGTTTCTACCACTGAGGTATTATTCATCAGTGTAAGGTTTTTCATTGGACATGGTCTTTCAACACCGCTTATCTTTTATCTTTCTCAAAATATTGCTGAGACTCGTTTGGTCTGCCTCTCCCCTCGTTCCCCCCAACCCAGCCTGATAAATTAACGTCTCACAATGAATAATTTGAATGTGATTAGACTAATGACTGCTGGCACTGTCAGGTAGCTGAACAGGTTGCAGATGAAGCGTCAGGCCAGATTTACCTCCTCCAGCAGGCACAGTGCTTGTAGCTCCAGTTTCTTTTCAAGCAGAGACAGTAATGACTTTCGCCTGTGCAACGGAACAAATTACACTTTCTAAAACAAAATTAAACAATGTTATGCTTAATTTTTCGCAATGTTGGGGTCATTTCTCTGTGCTCTTTCTAAGTGACCCTAAAATATATATATTGGGTTATATAATTATGCTTAACAGCAAAAATAATATTTAATACAGTTTTTCTCTTGGTGTGAATGTACTAGGATCACACTAAGTTTCTGCTAGATGTTGAATATTTTTTTATTTCACAAATCAAAGGAAATGCTGGAACAGTGAGACAACATAAGGCTAACCAGTAAAAAACACAGCCAAGTTTGTTTTAAATGATACAATGACTCATCATTCAGAAATGTGTGAAACATATTTCACCATTTTTTTAAAATCTACAGTTCCAGGAAACTTTTGTTTTTTTCTTTGTGAACCTGCCACTGAGACAAAACCCAATTTATTCTGAAAACTACGGCTTTGGAACTGAAACCAATTGAGTCCCGAGTCCAGAGAGAGTCCAGACTGTGAGCCAGAACCAAACGGCTGCCAGCTCAGCACTGAGAGGACAGAGAAAAGCTGTCAGAGCCGAGTCCAGAGAGGAACGGCTGGAGTCGATGGTTCAGAAACCCAAACTGGTTCCCAGGAAACAGAGAGGCGCCTGAATCAGACCCTGATCCTGATCCATCAGGGTTCTGACTTTATTTCACTTCTCCAGACCTTTCCTTAAACTGAAACGAGGATCTGGAAATATAAATTATGCACAGATGTTTGAATTTTTATTAGGAGAAACAATTTGCTATTGATAGTGAGACATATAAGAAGCTAATTACACCCTAAATGTTAATTATTGGTTCCCATCAACATTCTGTATGTTTGTTCATTAACTTAATCACTAAAATATAACATGATTACTAGTAAGTTAATCCTATAAGTGACTATTTATGTTAAATTATTCAATTTATGTTGAAAAGTCAGTTTGAAGTTTAATGACTTCATTCACTTCCATAGAATATAAATGGATAAGAAATATAATTTATTTCTTTCAGGTTTAGGTTATTGACAGAGTTGAGAGTGAAAAGATCAAATAAATAATTTATAAAGGAGACTGATAAGATAGATAACAAAAATAACACAGATTATGATTCCCTATGTAATGCATTATGTTCTTTATGAATGATACTACTAAAAAGCATTTAACCAAAGCCAACAAAAGAGGAAAACCAACAAAAACCCCATAAAAAATATATATATGGGAACACAATGTACATAATTGGGGCAGAATCATTAAAATCTGAACTGCTGCAGCCTGGGGTCGGGATTTCTGAGCCTCTAAACAAAATCCATTGAGGCAAAACTGTTTTTCTTCAATGAATGTGGTGCAAGAAAATATTTCTCAACTGAAGCTTTTTATGTTTTCCAAGCTTCAATAAATAATTCATACAACAGGAGTAGAAAACATGGCCTTAAAGTGAGTTTTCCCCTTTGTATCAGCGCTTCACCCATGACTTAAATGTGTTAAGAAAGAAGTGTTAACATGAAAGTTTGTTTCTCTCTGACATTTGAAATCTCTAGAATCCTATCAGGAGAAAAAAAAAAGTAAACCAAAATAAGCTTATAAAATAGTAAAAAGACAAAACGACACATGCTGAACGGATGAAGCAGAGAGGCAAAAACAAATCTATCAGGTAAAAACATGGTGCTTTGCACCAAAACACCTGCAGGAATTGTGTTGATTTGTATGGATGAATTTGTCTCTGTGTCTGAAATGAATGCATACATGACATAACAGTACTCTGCTGCGTCCCAAAAGCCTGTGAAGTACAACTTCAGGTGACAGAGCGGCTTGTGGGAACGAGGCTCTGCTGGTAACACCAGACTCTGAATGAATTTCCCTCCAACTTCTCTGCTGACTCTGGTAATTGTGCAACAGCATTAGGTTTGTCTCACAGAACTGTGTAGCTTAACGACTCATTTTGTTCCTTCAAGTCGACAGTCTGACCTGCTATAGCAAAAGAACTTCCTGGGATGCCCTTTAAATGTTACTTGATTGTTTTTTTTATTATTAAGAACACATAAAGTGATCCATCCAGAAATCTAAAACAAAGTATTTTAAGGTTTCTGAAAGACTACTTCAACAAGTTATTGGAAATGTCTCACATAATTCTGTTGATCTGCATTGCCTTGTGTTTCTGGACTGAAAGGTCCAGGAAGGAAAGTCAGACATTAAGAATCTGAACTTTTAACCTAAAATCCCTCAAACTGAAACGTGAGAACACCTCAGAATATGTTGTTACTTTACGACGAATCTGACTGAAAAGCAACGGCAGTTTTGGGGAGAAAAACATAATAATCTGTGACTATTGGCAATACATTGATGCAGTCTTTAGATAGGCTGACCAACATCTGACTTACGTACAGACCTGCAGTCTGACGAGCAGATTTCCCACCGGAGGCGTAATCTTTTCTGATTCCCTGAAGGTCCAGAGTACAATTACCAAAGAAAAGGGTTTCCTCATGCCTTTCGCTCCCTTACACATCCTGCCATGCATATTTATGAACTTATTTTACATTCTAGCTCAAGGTTACCAAAAACCCATTAAGCAGACAATGGAGCGCACCAACAGAGAGCTGGAGGTAGTCAACAGCAATTCGCTCAAACACGAAAACAGCTTTATATGGATAAAACACAAAAGGCAGTTCTTATGTACGATCTTATTCTGACAGTTATTATGAAGTCACATTATTGTGTTGAACAAAGTGTGTTTTATTTGTTTTCTTTTTCTTCGGATATCACTGAAAAACACACTTTATTTGCCACAGGACTCTGCTGCACTAAATGGATTTAGAGTGACAATACAATGGCTTACACATCAATCACACACACACAATTATTATTATTTTGGGTGGGGGCAAGACATAAAGGGAAATTTTAACTACATATTAAAAACTCCAGTCTAACAATATGCAGATTATTACACTGTAGAGAATGTTAGAGATTTCTTATTTTTATTTTTGGTAAAACTGTTGATACTTCTGATATCTGTGCTTCCCCAGGTTGGAAATTCTTGAGTTCAGAACAACCTGCGTCATGAGTTATTAAGGACGTCATTTAAATCTAAATTAATAGTGAGACTTATTGTACCACCACCGTTTGATAATCACAGTTCTTTCACATAACTAAAATATTGTTTTTTCTCATGTGTTCATTGTGTTACACATGTTTTTATTTGTTTATCAAAGGCTTAGCTTCTCTAATCATTTATCAACAAGGAAAACAATCAAACAGCTGCATTTGGTGATGTTTAAAGAGATTTGCAATAAGAACAAAGAACTAAAAATATCCATGTTCACTTTAAACCCTCAGCTCAGACTTTAAATGGGTCAAAGTGGAATCTTACTAACGCAAACCTTCATAGTTTTCATTGCATTGTTTGTCAGTTCTGTCCTGAAATGGTGTGATTTAATGGTTTATAGACCAGACTGCTGTTCAGTTGTTAACTTCAACTGAAGACAGAAAATCAGTAACAGTCAGACGGATGGAAGCGCAGCACCTTCTCTCTGAGGAGATAACAGAGCTTCAGAGCTCCAGAGCGCCTTGGGAACCAACAAAGAAAGAACAATAAAAAACAGCAACACATTTCTAGTCCATGAAACATATTTGCTTAGAGTCGGCATCAATGATCCCCAAATTATATCATTAATGATGAAAATACCTTTTAGAAATATCCAAAGTTTGGAAAAAAGTACCAAATATCCTGGATGTAGCAGGTTGTTAAGAGGAGTTCACCACTTTGGAACTTTACTTCCTGACATTTGGATAATGCTCTTAAATAAAAAGTAATCAAAAATGTTTTTAAGTGAGTAGAGAGGGCATGCATAAATAAGCTTTGATTTTAGCCTACTTATTTTCCCAAACCTCAACTTGAAGAGTTCAGATCTTTATTAATACCCGTTTCTGATTTTTTTTTTTTTTTTTTCAGAGATCAAATGTTTGCTTGAATGCAGGACATTTAGATACAAATACAATGTTTAATTAAAAACTTATAAACTTAAGAATGAACATTGGAACAGAAAACTGGTACAACTGGTAATTATTAGTTTAAAAAATCAATTTAAATTAAGTCCTGGCCTGCCTGCAACAGGCTGGCAGCCTGTCCAGGTGACCCCACCTCTCGCCCAAAACGTTCACTGGAGAGGCACCAGCACCTCCTGTGGATGGATGGATGGATGGATGGATGGATGGATGGGTGGATGGATGGATGAGTGGGTGGATGGGTGGATGGATGGATGGATGGGTGAGTGGGTGGGTGGGTGGATGGGTGGGTGGATGGATGGATGGATGGATGGATGGATGGGTGGATGGATGGGTGGATGGGTGGATGGGTGGATGGGTGGATGGGTCCTGGCCCCATTATTATGAATATTTTAAGAAACAAAAATTATTTTGTTTCTTAACTGATTCTTTTCTGTTTATGATGATTTTGTCAGATTAACAAAATAACATCATTAACACCTGCTAGTTAAAGAACTCACATGCCTTCTTCCTCATGTTTAAGTGTCGGAGTGTTTCCTGTGTGTGAACACACACACACACATACACACACACACACACACACCAACATCACTGAGCTTTCTGAGTTATGGAATACCAAGGCATATGATTGCAGCGATTATGATTCTGCAGCCACTGAAGAAGTGTAATTAACTATTGTCTGGGATGGTGCTGACAAACAGTTCGAATGTGGTTATCTCAGCCCCCACTTTCACTCCTTAACACACACACACACACACACACACACACACACACACTGGAGACCCCATTCACTAAATAAACAGTACAGAAAATTTGAAACATGAAGCACAACAAAAGCTTGGATGTTGAGAATAATACATGTTCAGTTCACAAATTTCTGCAAACCCTCTCATCCTCAAACCTTACATGCGGATCTCCAGCCCACACAGACTGAGCATCTATGGAAGGAACAAGCAGTAATTAGAGAGCTTAATGGCTTGTCTGTTGTGGTTAATTGCAGCCTGTATAGATCTGGTATCGAGGGTGGAAAAGGAGGAGGGTGGGGGATGAAAGAGGGGTCTGATCACCACTTCACTCCTAATGATCTCATGCTTTTTTCTTTGTTGTCTAGACTTTTAGCAAAACTTTGAAAACTCAACACAAAAAGCATTCAATCACCAGAGGGGGTGAGCGCTGAAGTAGACACTTAGCTCTAAAAAAGGTCCATTATGATAATAACAGGAGCTTTGTGCACAATTCTGACCAGCTTCTGGGGCTTGCTGTCTAAAAGTTGTGGCCACTCTTGCAAGCACATTGTCTTCATTTGATTTAAGATATAAAAGGACTTTAATATCTTGGTTTCCAAAAGCTAATTACTTAACTAATTAATTTCATAATTTCTATATGCTTAGCTTTTCTTTGGCAGATTTGCTCCTGAATGTCTGATTATTATCTGTTAGATAATAATAATAATAATGAGAGCCGGTGATGAGTGAGGCCATGATGGGCTCTATCTGCCCAGAGGTTCACAGACGATGTATATTAATCAAAAGTTGGATCATCAAATGATTTTTAGTATGTGAAACTACATAAGTAGGCAGGATGGAACAACTTAACATGACAAAAACATCCTGAAGTAGAAAGGATGTTATGATGAGAACTGGTAGTCATCGTATGTCGGATACAGCCTGACGTGAGATGAAGAGTAAACCAAGAATACATATTTTTACAGAAGTACATTCTATAGATATTATGCAGAAGTTACTAGATATTGCATACTAGTACTATTACACATTATGAATTAAAACATGTGGTGAAACAAAAAGAAAAAGCGACTTTGGCATGTTTCCATCTGCTGGTTTGGAGCGAGTTAACCAGGTTAAAGGTCATTTTATCAGACGTTGATGTCACGGCTGTAATAAACAGGAAGTAGAGGTTAAAAACTAGAATAGACCAAAAATCTGAGCCAAACAGAGGCAGGTTTTCAGGAATGTCAGCCAAGTTATAATTATTCTGTCACGTTAACTTTGGCGATGTTACATGCTGTACATCACCAGAAAGAGAAAAAGAAATTCAGTTCTAATGATCCTAACAGTGGAAACAGACGATCAGTTATGAGGTGTTTGCTAAGTTAGAACTTATTTGGCAAATATGTTTAAAATTCCTCTCATAAACGCTATATGTGCCACAAACCGCGAGTGCAAATACGTTTTTGCTCAATTTTGCCATTTTTATCAACATTTTTTAATGGAATGCTTTAAAATGCCCTTGAAGAAACATTGATGGAAACACAGGCTAGAAGTGGAGTTAAGAAATCTGCAGCGACTGTGTGACAGTATTGTGTCAGTTTGGGCCAAAATCTCTAAACAGTTTTTTGTGACACTGGCGTCTCCAACATGAACAATTAAGACTTCTGACACAAAATCAGGTCCAACTGGAGTTAGTAAGGCGCTCTGAACAACATGACCCCCTAATTGTTACCACTGAGTAACATGTATTCCCTTGTAAATCTCTAGTTGGGTTGCTGCAAAAAAGGAAATATTTTTTGTAATGTAATGCTTCTTAGCAATGTGAGAAAAGTTATTTTACAAAAGTGATTACTCCCTTATAGAGATTGCATGCAGTTTTATGTTCGACAACTTTACCAAGACAAATTAATCAAGTATGATTTTTGTTCACTTTGAAAGAAATTGTCTTTATTGATCAGAAAAAGAAGCAGCAAAGAATGGATAGTCCAGATGAAGGATGTTTGAATGTGATGTTTTTCAGGCTGTTTCTGTTCGACTGAAATTCTCCTTGAAGACGCCAGAAAAACTGAAAGAAAACCTACATTTTGGGTGATGAAAATCAAACAATGGAGCGTCTATCAGCTGCTCCAATGAGTACAGAAGGAGAAACAGCCTGTCAGATGCTGAGCAGGAAAAAAAAACAAAGCATCAAAACCACTTTGAAGTTACAGTTTAGCCTCTTTCTGCCAGCATGTCTGAGCCACTGATCCAACACGATATCCTGTTAGCCGGTGACAGCGTTCATCACAGGGTCGGCAATCCAAGACAGAGGGGGACATTTTAAATGAGAGTTAAGAGGGATTTATCAGGGAAAAGACAGTGGCTGCTTTTAATGAGTCACATGGTTTGATCCCCCACACTCTGCCATGATTTACCTGCAATGCTTGTAAGCTGCTTAAGGTAAGAACATAATCTAAATGACTAAAAATGTAAATGACGGTGGGAGGAGAGCTTCATCTGATGAAGACGGCGACAGAAACGTGTAAAAATCTTCATCTGTAACCAAATCTTGTATTTATCACAGCAGGATGGACATTTTTGTTAGAAATATATTTATTTTCAGGTTTTTAACAGTTGCGTAATGGTTCACATCTTTCCTGCATCATCGTCAGGCTCGTAATGATCCAACAGACACCATGCTGGAAAACCATGGTGTCCAGAAGATAAAGAAAATGAAGTTTACAGGGAACAGCAGAGACAACTGCAGGCAGCATTCACAAATTATGATAGCATCCTACACACTCCCCGACTCAGACTCTAAATTCTCTTTGCTGTCAGACCAATAATACTCAGGAAATTATGTGGATCAAGTCATCTGTAAACCAAGACGCTGATAAATCCCTTACTGGGAATTTTGGATCACTAATAAGAATATGAGTGTAAGAAAAAAAGAACATTTTGTTGCTCTTAATAATATTCAGTTGATCTCTGGACCTTTCCTTGAATCCCTTTCTGATAATAAAATTCAGCTGCAGCAGATGTTTAACAAAGCATGCAGTGAAATATGAAACCTCTAAAGAGCAGGTTCCCACATAAAGCTGAAAATGAAACCAGCTTTATAAACCTCAAACGCTCCATCACTGTTATCAGCTTAGTTACTCTCTGAGGCAATAGCACCCACCGGCTCCATCAGGGCATGAAATAGGACGGGGCTCACCTTATTAATACACCCTGCTGCATATGGTAAAAGCTAAATCAGTGCTGTATCACATTCTGTTGCTTTGAATCTTAGCTTTCATGGCATGTGAAGCACAGCAGTACGTATGCAAATGGTAGGGCTGGCAAAAATGATTATCCTTTCTGGGTAGAGTCCATGCTACAGCAGCTTGACTTCAGCATCAGAGCATCTAAAATGCTAAAGAGCTTCATGGAGCAGAGCTTCAGTGGTAAAGGCTGCAACTCCTGGTGCATTTTACGTTCAACAAGCCTCCGCATGCTGTGCTGCTGCTGTCCAAAGACATCGAAACAGAAGTAAAAAAATGTTTAGGTTTAAATTTCAACATTCATAACTCAAAAGAGATATGGTTTTAAACAAGAAACTAACCAGGCTAACCGAGTGAACTAAAGGATTATTCATCAAGGAATCTGACTAATTTCCTCGCCTTAAAGCAGCTTCATTACAAAAGCCTCAGTTTACCACATGAAACTGGATGTAGTGACTGATTTAAACGTGTTGTGGGTTTTCTGAACTCCTCCACAGGTTTCTACCTTCACCTCAACACTCCACTGTGCTTTGATCTGCAGGGATTAAAGGCATGGGGTCAACACACTGCTTTTGAAATCTGTTCAAAAAGAGGAGGATAGACAAGAACCGCTGGAGTCCTGCTTCAGGCTGGGGCAGAACAACAGACACATCCTAACGTTTGGATGAGAATGCAGATCACACTTTGATGCTTTTTAATTCCTCTAAACAAATGTTTATTTTTTTAAAACCTAAAAATAGAAATAAGATGGATTTCTTTAAAAATGACTACAAATTTCCTTTGCTGCATATTATAAAGACATTATATTGTGGAAATTATAAGCTGTCTTTTATCAACAGCTCAGGTTACACTGATGGGGCTAAATGGATTTTTAATTAAGACTCGCAGTCAAAAACGGCTCTTTGAATTGTAAAGGTTGCAGACCGGAATAGGTGGCCAGACAAGCTCAGCAAGGGGAGAGTCTGAGTGTTTACAGTATCAAATAAGCACAATCACATATTGACGATATTACTTACATGCTGCTATGGGAGTATCTGCAGCAGCTTTTGATTTAAACAATAATAATCTTTACCTGGATCCAGGGGGAATCATAACGAGTTGGAGAAAAATACTCAGTCAATAAAGGCTGGATGCCCCTTCAGTCATGCATAATATAATGCTACATATACAAACTGCATTGGTTAAAATCTATAATACCTCAACTCATAAAGCTTTAACTGGATGATTCTGCACTGAAAAAGGATCCTTTGCTGCACTGCTGGAGAAAAAGACAAGAGCCAGATACAGACTGGTCACACCTGAAGTGACTAAGATTCTTGAAAAGAAAATAGATGGTAGAAAACAGAAAGTGGTGAAATTCATGCCAAAACTACCACTGGTTGGAATAATTTAAAAAGTTTCATCCTTTTTTTAAAGTGTAAGTTTTGCATCAGAGATACAGAGAAAAACAAAGTGTATATGTTATCAATAATTTAAAAAGATTTAGTTGATCCAAATATCTGCAACATGTTTCCAAAAACGATTCAACAAGCTGCACAGCAGGACTTAGACGTTCCCACAAAGATCCACAAGCTTCATGTTATTCTTCAAACTGAAGGTATCATTCATGCACATCGTTTATGTCCCACCGTGACATTTTGGAGATTTATTTTAGCATCTTGGAGATTTATTTTAGCATCTTGGGATTTGCTGTTGTGGTGAACTGGCAGGAACGGTCAGACCTGGATAAGATGGCAGCTGCTGTTTTTAAACATCTTTCCAGACTCATAACCAACTGTGTATCTGCAGAAGGCCTCAGACCATTTGACCTCACTGCACCTCCTTCAAAATACAAAGTATTACTGCTCTAATCATGCGAACCTGGTGTAACAACCCTGTGAGATTTTTGCATTTTTTGATGTGAAAAATGTATAACTCAACCAAAATGACATTTCACATTTCATTTTATTCATACGTACTCTTTCTAATTTCCAGTAGGACTAGAACTGATATTAAATAGTCATAAGATTGAGAAACTCTGTCCACCGTATAATGTCATAATAATAAAATAACCCAAACATTTTTGAAACAATTTGAATATACTCATTGAGTTTTGATTGTTTTTGAAGTGGGCTTAATTTGTCTTTTCCCAAGGAAAATAAGAAATAAATATCCTAGGAAACATTAAACACTGAAAACTTTAGAATACAGTGAAAAACTATATGTGCAATGAGAAAAAGGTAGATTGGATTGATACGGTTATTGGTAATAAATCATTTTCAGTTCGACATGTCAGATCAGGTGTTTCCTTCACACATTCATAGAGCAAAGTCATACTTTTATCCAAAGCATTAAAACCTAATTAGCTTTTCATCAAAGCCGTTTTAGACACACAGCAGTGTTATGGATTGTAGACATCTTACATGAAAAACGGAAACAGCACCACCCACAGAGTCTTAGATACACTGCAATAACATCCAAACTGGAACATGCCAAATGTCACTTATGTCATTTTTTAATGACAGAATACTAATACAAAGAGTATTTCTGCTTCAGAATACGAAAACAAACTCACCCACACTATTTGCCCCAATGTCTCTTTTCAGACCGCAAAACATGACCGTAGACATTGACTTTTCCTCCTCAGAGTAACATCCACGACAGAGTAAAGAGAGACAAACACTGACAGATTAGAGGAGGATGGAGAAAGGAGGAGACAGAGGGAGAGATGTGGACTGCTGAGCACTCAGGGAATACAGTGGCGATGATAAGAGATGACTGGCGCTTACGCTACAACCACTCAACCCCCAAGAGAGGAGAGAGAGAGGGAGGGAGGTACACACCAACGGATGAGGCAGGCGAGGTTAAGGCTAGAGAGAAAGTGTTCAGAAATATGCACATAAAAAGAAGCAATACAAGAAAAACAGAAGCTAAGAATATGTGGGTGAGTGAGCAACAAAGAGATGAAATAAGAAGGATTAAGCAGGCAGGGATAAACTGTTTATTTTTAGAAAATAAGACAAGAGGATGAGAGATGTTCAGTCATTTAGTCAAATCATCCACGGTTATTTTAAGAGCAGATTCACAGATGTTATTACTCTGATTTAGTTCTTAAGTGTTCATTTTAAAAATCGCTATTCAACAGACCTATTCCTGGTATTTAAGGAAAACGTTCTTGTTAATTAAACAGCTGGAGTGTGTATTTAAAATGAAAGAAAAATGTAAAAAAGAGGTTTTGGTTTGACAAAGGCTGGAGTTTTACACCACCATGTTGGACAGGAAGTGGATGTAGCATTACGTAGCAGGCACTAGCATATTTGGACATGTTAAAATTATTTTGTTCAAAATAATATGAGGTTGGCAGCAGGAATATCAATAAATTGTTGGTGGAAAAACAAAGATTCAGTTAAATATCACAGAGACTCTGTAGCAAACATGCAGTTTGGGAAACCTTGTCCTATAAGGAAATCAAAGGAAATATCACAATTTTACGTGGCTAAAAACAAACTATTTATACCAATTAATAATCAAAGTCATTGGAACCCTACTGAGGCTGATAGATGCAACTTAATTCAGAAGGCAAAAGAAAAATAGTAAGATTTATTTTTTAGACAATGACTAAATAAATGCAGCTGATTTTTGCTGTGCAGCAAAATTAGCAGCTGCAGGAAGAAAAATAAGAGTTTAAAGTTAATGTCTGAGCATGCATCATTGTATTAATATCACTGTCCAAAGTCAAGTCAGCTGAAAGAAATTAAAATGTACTGCTTGAGTGCATTAAAAAATGTTATGTGTGAAGAGTAATAACTAGGTTCAAAACAGAGAAATGTCACAACACAGAGGAGTTGATGTGTAAGAGCAGAGTAATGAGTTTGGTATTCATTTTACATTAAGCTAAGATGTTTTTCCTCAGTGGCTTCAAACAAAACAACAAGAACAATTTACTAAAACATTACGAAGCACCAAAAGTGTCGACAAACAGAGATGCCAAGCTGTCACAGCACATTTAATGAGTGTTTTACTGTGAAAACACTGCTGTCTAAGAACTGCAGTTAGAAATGTCCCTGGATATTAAACATGGAAATTTGGTTTAAACTCGAAACAGATCAAGAAAAACAAAACTTTTAGACTGATTTTTTTGTTTTTTACAAAAATATGTTTGTGGTTTTTTAATCAGTCTCACATAAAAAAAAAAAGATACACTTCTTTAGGACAAACCAAAAGAAGGTTTTATACTTAATTCACACACACTGAATTTTTAATAAGTTCTTAAGAAGTTTAGGTTTATTTTATGATTCTCTAGATGCTGACTGAGTTTGGTCAGCTTCTACTGACCGATCAGATTAAACCATGGCTCATTAACCAGCCTCAGGTGTTAAAGTCATAGAAATCCAAAGACCCTAACAGATATTAACGGTAGGTTGATGTAGTAGGAAGCTGTGTTTTCTAACAGATTTACGTCTTTATTTCTGTAACGTTTACTTCACTTTAATAAGCACTGTTATTTTTCTGCTCTTTCCTTTGTTTTATCCAGTTCTTTCTCCTCTCAGTAAATTATTTGACTCCATTTGAAATCCAAAACAATCCAAGCAAAACACAAAAACACACATGAATTATAAGACATGATCACTCTAGCATGTGTAAAAATGCCTGGCACACATCCTGAGCCTAATGTGTGTGTTGGCTGGGTTAGCACAGAGTAATAACTGCATTTCTTTCTCCCTGGTGGCCAGCTTCCTGTGAATGTTGTCTTCTCTGCGCAGTCTGACCTAAATTAATGCCAGACAGCACAGAACACACACACTCAGAAGACACACACGGCTTCTGCATCTGATTGTTGAGTCTTAGAGGTCTGATTTCATATCCTGATGTGCTGCAGAAAGTATTGCTTACTGCTTGCATTTGTATTTATTTGATCATTTACTCATTCTAAAAATATAAAAATAAAACTCAGAGATATTAAATGGCACATTTTATTTGTACACAAACAGCTCCAGGTTTTCAGTTTTTGGATCTAAAGTTCATTACTTATTTTGATTTTCTATTTGTGGAACGTAAGAGGCTGTAGGGATTGAGCTTCAAAACCCACAACTCAGTTCAACAGTGGAGCGCATCGTAAGAACTGTTCAACAGTTTACCATCCATCCATCCATCCATCCATCCATCCATCCATCCATCCATCCAAACCCTTTTAGCAACCTGTTCCCCTCCTGGCCTGTGGGGGCGCTGCACCAAGAACCACTGAAGGAAGTGACACAAAAACCTCTGAAGACACTGAGAGCAACTTCCTTCTATACAAAATGTAAACAAACATGGAGATTTTAGCGGTTATGCAATTTCTCTTTTGACTTTAAAGACCACTAGTTGTTTCTCCCACTTGTGCTAGACTTGTGCATTTGTTTTGGTTGTATTTACCCAGAATGCCCTGCGGTGTAGTCTGCTTCCTGATTTTGAAGTGATCTCAGATCCGCTGAGAGTTGGAAGACGGACCAGAGTTTGATCCTTTGGTCTGAATCAGTTCGATTTAAACATTTACACCTAAACCAACACAACTGGACTTTCTAGACAAATAGACTAAAGTTTGATTAAAGCGTACTAATGAATGCACCCTGAATGAACAAAGAGCAATTCAAAATAATCACTTCTCCAGAACCCTATGTTCTTCCACATCGGTGGATAGTCACTCATTAATATTCCAAGTATTTTAATTTTTTTAATTGAGCCTTTTTTGTTTGTTTGTTTAGAAGTCATCTTCACATTAAAAATTACCTTAAATATTACAATTATTAGAAAATAATGCTAATCAGCGAGTTGGGTTTGAAATCAGATCAGGATTGCTGTGAGAGATTTCTTTAAGCAGCTCTGAAACATACATGAGAGGAGAAAAAGCAGAGTTAGAAGGCAGCAAAATAAGCAGTCAAAAAAATTAGTCATGTCAGTTTGCTCCTCCAGACACACAGACACACACTCAGAGTCTCCAGACACTCGACTGCACAATTTATGCTGCACATGGTCAAACTTTCTCTCATCCTGTTGGCGCGTCTCGCTCTTCTCTCCGTCTCTCCCAGTCTGTGGGTTTCAAGTGCAAATGAATCCAAGCATCACTCCAAGCATTATGAGTAAGGACTTTGAAGTGGCAAATGATGGCCTCCTGCAGCTCGGCGCAGAGAAACACACACGCACCCGAAAATCTGCACCCACATACTTGAGAAAACACTCATGTACTTCTGCTTAGTTTAGCCCATTCTTTCACATCCACACACGGAAACGTCATAACTGGTAGCTGTGTAGGAAAAGCTATATATATAAAACTATCTTCCCGTAGATCTAATTTAATACAAACTAAATGCCACATTGCTTTTATTGGAAGCAGAAGTGTCTGACTGTTAAACTTACACACTGCACTGCTACGCTCCTTTTTGTCTACAAGTGCACTGAATACCCCAACTTTTACAGAATAAAAATGTCTTTTTGGGAGTGGTTATAAAATTTCTTTATAAGCAATATTCCTTCTTCCATTTTATTGCAGTATGCAGGGTTTTTCTGACCTCCAGTTGTTTTGTTTTACCAGATTTTTGCTGCAGCTCTGCCTCCACCTCGCTCTCTGTCTCTCTGAGTCTATATCTCCCCCTGCTGAGCATCTTCATTCGATCACTGTAATGGCTTCTTACACTGCGGGACACAAATAAGGACAGATGGGGACTAAAAAACTGTCTTACAGCAACACCAAAGAGAAGGAAGCAGATGAAGAAAAAGAAAACAAAAAATGCAGAAATATGGAAGCAGACAGAATGTGCAAAATTTTAATTCCTATAATTAAATTTAAATACGTTTGAGGTGGTAATTGTGAATCCCATTGCTGACTTGACTCTCTTGACTCAATTTAATTACTGATGCGAGTTCAGTCTGGCTTGTTCCTCTGCTCAGAGGCCATATGACAGTTCAAATTCACTTCACTGAGTGCAGACGTACAGTGGGTTAATGAATCACCATTCAAAGGCATTTCATTACTCCGAAGTGATCACTGTTGACATGGGAGAACGTTTAACATGGATTCATGCAGTAATTTGCACAGTCTGTTGACTGTCCCGGAAAAAAACACGCAGCCATAAAGGAAGCATTAAAACGAGCCGCCAGCCCGTTTTCACTGAGCAGTGAGATTATGATGGCAGCTGAACTTCCTGTTCATTTTTATTTCAAAGTAATGTTCTGAAAAGTAAAATGTTTAGTTTTTGCTGACTGTAAAGACTGACAGTGATGAGTCACTTTTAAATATATGCAATGTTGGAAGCACTGACCATCTGTTCTATTCACAATTAATCCATTAGTCTCGTTCTGATAGTCTCATGGCCGTAAGCCTACGGCTACTACGGTTACTTTTCCCCACGTTGGAAAAGTAACCAGGAAATTCAGAGTTTGCACTTCCAAAACGTGCATTTTTTCCAAAATTATTGTGTTTCCATTTAGCCAATTTATTTTCACAATTTCAATTTACTCAATTCTATGATCAGTTATTCTCTCCTGGATTCTGCTGCAGCTTTTCTCTGTTTCCTGTGTTTCCCTCATTTTCTGTCCATTTCTCTCGCTTTCCTTTTAGTCCTCAACAAACCAAAAAGATGTAGCTAGTTGCTGCAGCAGCAACCTTCACCAGTGACAAACATGAACATCTCAGGAGTTCATGTTTGATGCCGTGGCTCTTCCTTGGTTTTTGTGGAGACATTTAGACTGTCAGCTTTTACTCCTGCAGTCACCTGTCATTTCGTCCTCCTCTGGATGCAGATGCTGCCCTCTCACCTCCACTCACCTCCTCCTCTGCCTCAAACTGCTGCTGCCTCACTTTCAACCGTCAAATCATCATATTACGTTCCTTTACCTGAGTTCTCCATGGGGTCCAGGAGGCTCTGTCGCTGAGGAGTCCAGGTGGGCTCACATGTCTGGTGTACCAATCATAAGGCAGGATGTCAACAGGATGCCCTCCAGAACAGTTCCTGCTCTACTGTCACTCCATCCTTCTATCACTTGTGCAAAAGACTCCAAGATACATGAACTACTCACTTGGTGGGAGCTGCCAACCAATGGTCTCAGACTTAGAGAAACTATTACTTAGTTCTGACAAAACAAGGAATATAAGCAAAACCAGCTACAGGTCGAGGGAAATACTGAGACGGTTGGTTAAATGTTCAAAGGGTTCCATTATATTCACACACTAAATGTTTTTTTTTTCTTTTCTAATTAACAGCATACAGTGTCTAGTGTAGTTTCAAATAGATCAAAACTTAAATGGGAAGGAATAACAGGCATGCAGAGCCGAGGCAGAGATGATAGATGAAGAGCAAAGTGCAAACCTTCTGTCACTGCAACTAGGAAGTCGGCCAAGTTTGAAATGCAAATGAATCCTAAATCTGTTTTCTGCTCTTCCTCTGTGGAATCACAGCTTTCTGCAGCGCCAGCTAACCTACCTGTCACTCCTTTTATAATTCACTCTCATTCCTGCCTTTGCTTCTCCTCCTTTAAATGATGTTCCTCTTCTTTTCTTCCAGCCACAGACAGACAGCAGTTTTAATGTTTTTTTTCATGTCATGGTGGATGTTCCACCAGGAGAGTAGAAATAGATAAAGCTGAGTTATTTGGGCATCTGGAGTATTTTTTTCTGATTCTCCCTCATGCTGGTGACACCCTTACCTTCTGTACTGCGATGAAGAGGAAGTCATGCAATTTGTGACACATTAACTACAAACCAGTGCATACCGTTATATATGCACTGGTATGTGCCACCAGTGGATATAACAGGACAACAATACATTGATTATGAATTATTGCACATCATAATATGTACACCTAGGCTGCATCCTCTTACAATGTTTTTAAATGCATGCTTTCAAATTTTTCACTGAAAGTGTCTCTGGAGAAACAGGTGCATCTGTGCATACATTTCTCTGCTTCTGCATTTGAGGTGAGAATAGTGAAAATGATCTCTAGTCTGATGATGGATGTTGGATCGAGTTATTAAATTGTATTTTACTCTGATTTATACTATAATGTCTGGAGAGATTTTAGAAATGTGTAAGTTTATTTTATTTGTGTATCTCACATTAAACCATCTTTTCACTTTTACTTCACAAAAACAGTTTACAATGACAAACTCCAGATTAAAATAGATATGTATTTTCTATAAACGTTTAACCCTTGCAGCAGTTTGTGGGTGAGATTCAGGTTAAACTCTGCATCAGTCATCATGACACAAAACATTCATACATAACACTTGAGCCTGAGGGCAATTTAAGTGGCCGGTTTACCTAACAGAGAGGAAACCAGGTGTGCAGAGAGAACCCACACACTCACCGGGGAACACGTAAACACTGCAGAGAAACGCCTGGATGTGATTCAGTCCCAGGATTTTTTTAATAACTGCTACACTGTAGAGTGTCTAAAATAACCCGGTGTTCTGCTTCATGAATAACAAACATCCCCTGTTGGCATTTTTGGTGCATTAATCAGATTCAGCCAAACTGTTGGTATTCTACAGATTACCCATGACTAATAAGGTCTTAAGCAAACATTTAGCTCAGGACTCAGTAAATGTGCCCAGAATCTCCCCACATTTCAATTCCGTCCATCACCTTGCTTGAAAGCAAACTTGACATTTTATCCACCTAATTCAAAGGTATAATTTTCCTCATTCATTCCATCTTTGAGTCCTGTCATCCTGCCTCTTTCAGCAGCTTTTTATCCTCTCTGTAAATGTTACCCTGCCTTTGTCTTTGCTCTTTCCCTCCACCCTCTTGATCTCTTCCAACGAGGCCTTGACATAATGAGGCCAAACTAGCAAAAGTGAGACCTTTATCTGTGTCTTTGTCCCTCTCCCTCGCAGTCCCTTCAGTTTTTTATGGTTCCATTTGTTCTCTGGATTTATTTGGATTTATTGTGCTCAGTGACAGCAGATGAAGGAAACGCAGAAAGGCCAAATCAGCTTTCCAAAAGGTTTCTTTAAGCTCCTCTTGGAGACGTCAGCTCTGGCCCTTATCTGTGTTATTCTCTGAGCGACGCAGCCACGTGTCACCGCATTCATTCCTTCACCCAACGCACAACGCAACCTGTCACTGCGTTTTTGCTCTCCTCAGTGATTTCTATCTTATGTTGCTTCTCCTCTCACCCTCGCTTGTTTTGCTTCCCATAATATTGCTGTCACTTTTTTCAAGCCTCTGCCTGTTCCACTGGAGTTTCAGATGATTTTCTTCACATCTTCTATTCTGTTTTATAATTTTCTCCTGCATTGTGTTTTATTCTGAAAGTTTGACTTAAAGTCTGTCTACTTCAGCTTTGCAGGTTCAGTTTGTGTGAAATATTTGGTTTGCCTTTTTGTGTCTCATTAGTTCTGAATTAAGTCTGTTGGTTATTTCCTGTTAAGTGATTGAAATCATATGGATTAAAGTTGGCCGCCAGTGTTAAGTTAAAAACACAAAGTGTTTCTTGTTCTCAGCTGCATGCGTGGCAGTCTGATGACTGCTGCAGCTATTTTAACTCAGTCTCAAGCATATAATGGAGGTAATGTTGGAGCGACACCTGGGTGGGCGCGCAGGCAGCTGTGAGCTAAACATTCAACAAAACTCAAGTTCTTATCATCCAGTTGTTACACAACAGAGCTTTACTGAAACTTGTGGATTATCTTAAAAAGCTAAACACTGAGATGATAGCTGTACAGGAAATTAATGCATATTATATTACTCTGGTTGAGATGATGCTTAATAAAATACTTTATTAAGTTATCCATTAAGTGTAGCTTACTGTTGGTTGGAAAAAAACGACTTCATTTAGAGATTCAGTTTGGATTTGAACAAATCATTTTACAGTTTCACTGAAAGAAACGGAGCTTCGTCAGGATTCTGCAGCCTTTGAAACCAAACGTGTGACGTGTTGCGATGTAAGGTAACGCTGCCCTGACTCTGACCTCCATCTTACTGGTTCAGTTTTACATCAAAACCTCTCAGTCATGTTTTCTCATCTAACATCAAACCTTACATTCAATTTATCATCCTTCACATTCTGTCACACTCTCCTCTTGATCTTCCACTGTCTCCTCACCTGTCGAATTTATTACCTGTTCACAGACTGTGAAAATGCAAAGCTGCATCCCTGCTACATTAAATGTATTTTATGGGTTTTCTTGTATCAAAAGGTTTTATAAAGAAACATTACTGTATGCTGACTCTGCTGTAGTTAAAGACTTGCTCCTTCATTACTTTCATTCTTTATTTTTGCCTTCAATGGCTGCACTTGTCTTTTTAAACACCGTGTTTCCTCTTTGCTCCTTCTGTTTCACTCTTGGCCCATTTCTGTCGCTATCTTTCGCTCCATCTGAACACTTGTGCTTTTTCCTGTCTCCATCTCTTCCTGAGTCTCTCGCTCCAAGTTTTCTTCCTTTCCTCCCCCCTCAGCCCCTTTTTCTCTCTCTAGCGTTTCTCCTTCTGCTGGAGGTATAAATAGGGCACATAATAAAGCACTAATTAATCTCTGGTGACAAAATCAAAGAAAACACATCTGCAATGCTGAGAGGAGTGTTGAAGGAAGGGAAAAGGGCAGAAAAGGGAAAGCATGAGGAGTAAGAAAATAAGGTTCAGATAAGAGCTAAATTAGAGAAGAATTAGATCAGATAAGAACCGAGTGAAACAAACTAGGCGGGAAAGTTTCTAAGGTTTATGATTTTCTTTTTTTAAGTTTTGAAAATGAATTAAAATTTACTTAAAACAAATGGTAAGTTATTTTTATTGATTTGGGTTTGATGTAAGTGGTAAAGGTTTGTTTTTTAAAAGTTGGAATCATCTAAGTCTGAATTTAACACTTCGAAATGACACTGACTGAAATGTAATCCTGCTGGGCCACATTTTAGTCTAAACTATAAACTTTGTTTGCTTCCTGACTGAGCTGCTAAAAATACATGATGGATATCAGCTTTGTTTTAAAGTGGAGCCTATTAAGATGGAAGACATCAATAAACTGAATGAAAATAATTGTTAATCTGAATATAAACAATAGATGATGCCATGAGTAGTTTGCTAAAAGACTGATAATGTTGCTTTAACCAGAAAAAACAAGCTAAAAGTGTCAAAAACATTATTTTGGGGTAAATTGGGAACTTTATCTAATTTTCGGGCTGTTAGGAAAATCTAGTAAAAATGTTAAGAGTTCTGACCTACAGCAGTGTTTCAGACAAACTGCACCCAACTTCCCCCAAACTCCAAACTAACTTTCAATTAATCTCACTGGCAAAAAAGTTAGCTGCCTTAGCGTTAGCTGCCTTAGCGTTAGCTGCCTTAGCGTTAGCTGCAGGCGAATGGAGGGAAGCCAACAGGGGGACTAAGAGGACTTCACTCACTTTTTTTTTTTCTTTCTCTGGAAGAAAAGTCAGAAAACATCCATCTACTTGCAAGGGAAACATTTTCCATCCTCAATTTCTCATCCTTGACACATAAGAGCACAGGTAGCAGGTTGGAAATTTTCAAAGTAAAAAACATAAATTTGAATGCAAATTAAACTTTCACACCAACTTGCAGTAGAATAAGAATGTTGCAGTTGTGGTCTTGACTGATCTTCAGACAAAATGCTGACTTCAGCAGAACAGAGGTTGAGAGAAGAGTGAATATAAACGTAGTCTGAGTAGCGGACGATGAAGAGTGATCTCAAGGTCACTCTTGAGACAAAGACTGTTATCGATTATTACGAACATGCATCTATGTATCTTCTCACACCTTTAGAGAAATAACTTTTCTGTAAAAACAAACTCAGTGAGGTTTAGAGCTGTGTGGGAAGCCCTTCATACAACCAGCTTCCTGTGGGAATTCAAGTCAGTAAACCTTGAAAAAAGTTGGAGTTGTAACTGATATAACGACTCACAAAGACATGAGATCATTTTATTTTGTTTGTTTCGTTTCTGCCGTATCAGATTTCTGCACAGTTGAATCCTTCAAGCATTGGTGAAAATATCAGGTAGAAAAAAAGAAAAGTTCCACAACTGGGTTCAGATGTAGTTCACATGTTCCACTTTTTCATCGACACACAATAACATCCAGTAATTCATTAAGCATCGACACGAGGAGCTGCTGAGCAGAAAACCCAGCAGGAGCAATTCTGACGCAAAATACAAGACAGAAGCAGAATTTCAGCACCAAGGACAGCAACGTCCGTCCAGACAGAAAACCAAGAATCCATCCATTTTCTAAACGCTTAAAGTGACAGGCTGGGTGAATACCGAACGAGAAACAACAGACATCCAGCAACAAAAGCCCCACTTATGTTGAACAACATCTGCCAACAAAGAGCTATATAAAGATGTTATAAAGTGAAGTAAAAGGTTTGGAGGAAAGTTATAAATATACAAAAAGACAAATAAACAACTGGTTTTGTTTCTTCCATCATAAGTCAATTAGACATGCAGTTGAAGATTTGGAAGTATCCATGAATTGCCCTGAAAATATTTGGATAGATATAGAAAATCAGAAAACTATTTGTTTCCCAATTAATTTGATAGTACAGAATTAAAAAAAACTTCTCAATATGAGCACAAAGAGTGTGACCGTTTCCTCTTTGCAGGGGTTATAATGTGAGCAAACAGAGTGCAGCAGCATCGCTGCAGAGGCTCGGCGGAAACAGGAAATCATCTTTCAAAGTCCCTATTTGTCAGTTTTTCCTGGGAGTTCAGGCTGGAACAGATTTAATGTTATTCCACCAGCTTGTGGAAAATTATTAATCTGCAGTGGGTCTCTGTTGTTTAAAATAAATCACCAGTGTCGCATGTGAAAGCAGCTTCTCTAGGCTAACTACAGGATCTTTATTTTTATTTTGGCCAAACAGTTTTTCTGGGAACTGGTGGTGAAACCAGATTTATCATCCTTCCTGTGCTGGGAAGAAACATTCTTAACTGATATATTCCCACTACTGCATTTTCATTACATCTTCAGCTTTCTGGAGGAAAACTGATGAAGCTTTTAAATTAAAATTATTTGCATCTGCAGGTTTTTTTTTATTTTGCAAATTAAAGACAAAAATCAAACTTCATTTGCTAACCAGCAAAAGAAAGTATTCTGGTGCATTTGGAATATTTTATTCAAAGTTTGGTGAACCGTGTGTGTTATAAATAGTTGATCAGTGTTATTATGCAAAGCTGTTGGCCTGTAAAAATAACTTTCATGATTTTACTTCTGATCTTTTGCAGAGATTGGAAAATGAATTTTGATTGTTTTAAGTCACTGACCACCTGCAGCGTAACGTTAGCCGATCAGCTCTCCTCCATAACATCCCATTGAAGCTAATGACTCCATTATTCCCGGCTGCAGTTTTATCATCCCTCTATCTGCAATAAACTTCCAGATCCAGTTATGGTGGAAGCCGCCGATTTCCCTGTGTGATGAGTGACCCACTAAAATCTGCTTCAGCCTTCAGCTGTCAGAAGTAACACAATGCTCTGGTTTCCAGTGAGAGCCATCAGGCTTTGATGCGATGGAAGTGTGACAGAGAAATCTCTGCAGTATTATTAACAGCAGGAAGATGTGACAGTGATTCATCCTCCGCACTGCGCTGCAACAGGGGCAACTTTAACTCACATTTCCGCAGGGATCGTCAGACTGTAGTTATTACAGCCTACAGCCCGGGGTGGGCGGCGCTGCTCCCTGACAGGCCGATAGGCGGCGTTTTGTCCCCATTTGCTGCCCTCTCCAGCGCGGCTGCGGGCTTCACTTCAAAGCAGCACATCTCCAAACTCATAAATAAATCAGCCAGACTGGGAAAAGAGCTGCGCGTCTCTCTCCACAAAAACACAAACTTGCGACTGGCGCAGGGTCGCATACGAGCTTCATCCAGTTAGAACCGGATCATTTCACCAAACAATCACCCAGAACGAGTCAGGGTTAACTTCAGCGACTAACAGGTGCGACAGAAAACCCAGAATGAACCAACAACAGGTGCAACCTGAAACTTCACCTCATGAAAGAAAGGCTGTGGATTTCTCTGTGGATCGGTTCTCCTTTGTACAATAACAGTTCAGCATTTAAGGTTAAACACATTTTTAAAAATATAAATATTTACAAAGCATATACTTTCATACAAAGTTCTCCACAAAAGATACAGAAAAGTGTCTCAAAATTAAGAGAAGCGTGAAATTAAACAACCCATCGTTTCCTGAAACAGACCTATAATCAGTACCGCGTCCGCTGCTGCAGGACCCTGAAGCTGTTTACCAGAAAATGTACAGAACCTGAAATCCCAAAGAAACCTTCAGAGAAAAGCAGCAAGAAGAAAAGAGTCCGAACAACTCAAATAAAAAACCGGCTGCGACGCGCCGCGGGAACTTCAGCTGACAGAAAACAGCGTCAAACAGCTGATTAACCCCACCTTTCTGTTTTCTCCTCACCTTTTTGCAGAAGCCTCTTCTTTAATATAGCCTGAAGGAAAAGCATTATTTGCCCCCACACTAAGTCCGGGTTGATGAGTAAATCTCTCCTCGTGGAAGAGCAGAGGAGGAAGAGGAAGAGGGAGGAAGAACTTCTGTCTGCTTTCTCCCTCTTTCCCTCCCGATCCGTTTCCTCCCTGCTCTCTCTCTCAAAGGGACGCCCCCCCTGTTGACACCGGCTGAACTGTGGCGTGTGTGTGTGTGTGTGTGTGTGTGTGTGTGTGTGTGTGTGTGTGTGTGTGTGTGTGTGTGTTTCCCCTCTCAGATGAAAACGGGAGTAAACGCTGTGACTGTAATTGACTGTAATCAGCCTTTCACTCAGTCAGCTGCTTCCAGCCTGGTTCCGTTCTGTCGGCCTGATCCGTGTTTTCTAATCGTCTCCTCCTCGTTTTCTTTGTGTTCTAATTTAATTAGAACATTCTCACCATCTTTCCCTGAGCTTTCCCCTCTCTCTCTCTCTCTCTCCCTCTCTCTCAGTCTTTGTCGTATAGTTTCACTCCTGATTATGCAAAAAAAAAATAAAAAAAAAAAATAATGAAAATTGTAGCTTAAAGCCTTGGGGACTTTTATTGCCCCAGTTTTTCTCTCCTTTTCGGTCTTTGTGTCGATCAGTTATGTATTATGTTGTAAATCTGCCTCAGTGTTTGTGTGTGAAGTAAAAACTGAGCTCCAATGATACTCATGAGATTTTTCTTTAAGGTGTTTGATGAACAGTTGACCGGAACCTTTTAAAGCTGAACTTCAGAACCATGGACAGAGACAATCACAGAACTGACAGATTTATTCGTTATTTCTTAAATCTATAGGCTCAAAACGGACAGAAACCAAATTATCCCATCACGCAATGGTCACTAAGGATAGGCTGCAGGATTAATTCATGGGGGATAAACTGGATTCAAAGACTGGACGACCAGCAGAGCTCAGTCCAGCTCCTGGTCCAACCAGTGCTGGTCACTTCATTAACAAACAAGTGAAACACAGATTTTAAATTTAAATGATAAAACACATAAAAACATATTCAGCATCAATAAATGAATCACTGAAATGTAAATCAAACACAATTCTTCACTGTGTAAAAGGAGGAATCAATATCTTTTAGTGTGGAGCATGAATGAAGGACTGAGTGATGAATAACAAGCAATTAAAATTAAACTCAAATATCTGAGAGACACAAATTTACATCTTTTCTTCTTTGAAGGAGGTTTATCAGACATTTAATCTTACACAACTCACTGAATACAATATTTTAGATGTTATTAAATCAGCATTCAAATACCAATATTGTACAAACACAGTAGAGAATTTCATTGTATTAATTTCTTTCTGTGAAAGGATACGAAGAGAAGATCTTACATTCATACAGACACATCCATGGCAGAAGTCCTGCTCACATGTGGAAAAGTTTCCCAAAATGTTCAGTTTAGCTGACATTACATAGTTAAATGCTTTTTCTTTTTTTCAAGATGTTTCCAAGACGCTTCACATCTGAAACGGGTTCAGCACCACCCAGAGTGACAGACACGTTTTCCTGATTCTGGTCAAAGAAAGCTGAGATTGTGCAACTTAAAGATCCTGTAAAACTTCTGAATTTTCTCTGAAATTTGTGGAATTTACCTTGAGAAAAACTGGCTTTATCATGTAAACATTTTTTAGTCTGTGTTTCATCTGGATCTTGAATGCACCGTGCGTTGGTGATGTAAGCTCCATGAGAAACTGAAACTTTAAAGTAAGAAACCTGCAGTGATTCTTCTGCAGTTTGTCTGACTAACATGCTGTATCAGTGAAGATCTAATAGGTTTAAATAATTATCCTACTGATCTATTGTTTTAATTGGAAGTCTTTCTTTTTGTTCAGACAATTATTTCTCATTTAGCGCTCTGGCTTAGGTTTGGGATTCTCTGAAGTGTGGAGAAAACTTTAATAATTAGTGCAGATCTTCTCTGTTACAGAGAAGGGACTCCAGCTTTGCTCTAACCAGTAACAGAAACCAGAGTCAGAAGTCTGTTTTTGGTTTAATTAAACTGAAGCTGTGGATTAACATGATGCTCTCTTAGGGTTTGATGTAAACAGGTAGCTCTTTAAAGTGGACTGTGACAGATCTGCATTAGGGACGTTTCATTTTCCTTCCTGGCTGATTTTTAATTTAGGTTCTTCATTCCGGCTCTCTCTCTATCGCTTTGATGTCAGACAGTTTTAAAATAGACATTCTGTTAAATCATCACTGCAAAGACATTTTTACCTCAAATTCTGATCTCTATTGTGCATCTTCTCATAAGATGTTCAGGTGTGAATCACCTGTCATCTCATTTATGTCTTAATGTTCATTTACCAGTCTATTTGTTTTATATTGACACACCAAAACTAAACCAGATTTCTCTGTGACAAAATTACAGGTACATCTCATTAAAGTCTGGAAATTATTGTGTGTTTGCAAAAGTTTTAGAGTTTTGTAAATTTGTAGAATAGAATATAAATCCAAGAAGCCACAGAGTTCATATCGTCTGTAGTCTCGTATTTTGGCAAATATGAATGTTTTGTATGTTCAGAAACATTTTTGCATGTTGTGTTTTTATAAGGAGCCTCATATTTGTCTAATTTTATTTATTTATTATCTTACAAAAGCAAGCATTATCACTTTTATGTGACACTTTAATTCAATGTAACCAGAACCAAACTATGTTCTCAGTGCAGCTTTGCAGGTAATTATGTTGTTAGTGTCAGAATAGAAAAATGTAAGAATGACAAAGAGAAAAACTGTTTTATTTTTTTTTTCCAGTCTGAAATCCTGTCATGATTTTAGATGGTGGCTTTTGACCAGAGGAAACTCACATGCAAACTATGTGCAGAAATATCCCAGGTCAGGATTGAACCAACAACCTGCTTTAACCGAGTCAAGAAACGGCGCCACCAACTGGAAGCAAATGAACAACGTTATGTAACTGCAGAGCAGGTAAAAACAAAAATAATCCTGTTCTCACTGATCTCCTTCCACATTGGCCTGTTCTTAATAATACTCCAGAGCAGATCTGACAAGAAATGAGAAATTCTGGAATTTTAAAATAAATCATCCCAAGCATCTTAGTGGAGAGTAAATCTGAGTCTCCACAGGAAAACTGGATCTGCTGAAGCGTTTGAAGTCCTGATGTCACAGCGAGGCCTCAGTGATCTCAGGCTTACTGTTGACTCTGCTCTGTTCATCAACCACTTTGTTCAGAGCGTTTTTCAGACGCCAATCCAAAAATATAAACTGTTTCAGACTTGAAGGAGAAAATATATGAAACACTTTGGGAAATCTTTTGGATTTCCTTCTGCTCTGATGTTTCTCCCTGCTGTGTTTACCTGCATCCTTTCAAAGCTCCTGCAGCATAATCACCAAATTAGCATAACAACCCTAAAGTTCAATCATTTTAAGTCTAAAATTATTGTTTTTGAGCTCCTATCACACAGATTCTTTTCCCACTGTGCTTGGCTTGTCTACAAATATGTTTTTGTGCCACTGGGCATGAAGAAATAAAGCAAATTTTCTGAAAACGAAAAAGTCCCAACACCTCCACTGATGTTGGTGTTTATGGGCCACGTTTTATATGATTTATGTATGTTGGGATAAAAGGTGTAAAAGTCTCCAGGACTGGAATTTTGCAATTGTTTCATTGTGATTTTGTTTTCATGTTTAGTTCTTGCAAACTCTTTAATTATCCCCAAGTGGCCAAATAAATATTCAGTGAGATAATTAGAAGGTGGGCTGCAAGGCGACACAGTTGGTGACGTTTCTGCAGTAAGAATGTAAGAATGTACATGGATGAGCAGGTAAGACAGGCGAGAGATGATTCACGGTTTCTTTTCCTCTCACGTGTTTTTCCTCCACTTCTTAGTTTTTTTATAATGTTTGTGTCTCTGTCAATGTTCACATTGCAAATCTTTTATTCATTTGTTTCCTGATTGTAATTATTTCCTTCCGTATCTGCGTCTATCCCTAATCCATCCGTCTGTCCTCCCCCTCGCCTTTTCATCGT
The DNA here is from genome assembly GCF_001443285.1 of Poecilia latipinna. Classification (NCBI taxonomy): domain Eukaryota; kingdom Metazoa; phylum Chordata; class Actinopteri; order Cyprinodontiformes; family Poeciliidae; genus Poecilia; species Poecilia latipinna. The sequence continues at coordinate 308,386 of NW_015112851.1, forward strand.
TCATCCATCCCTCACCTTCCTTTTCCCCTAATGAGCAAAGTGTCTGTTTCTGCTCCAGATATGTCATAAATCTCCCCTGACACAATCAAACATTCATCACAAACACACAGACACACAGCGGGCTCTGCTTCCACTCGCTCTGAGGTTTCTAAGGAAAGTTTGATGGTCTGATCACAACTAAAAAAAACTGTTTCTACGTTTTCTGCCTGCTCCCTGAATGACTGGATAAACCTGTTTAAAATAACACGTCATGTCATGCTACTGCTGAGGTGATTCTATCAAGACTCTACAGCTTTAACACAGGAATAGCAATCTCTACTTTGCTGAATGTTTTTTAAGCTTGCATATCTTAGCTTTTTCTTTTTTAGATGATGAAGAAGGGATTGATCCAAAACCCAATGTGTTCAGTTGAAATAAGTTCCAAGAAATATTTAATTTTCCTCTTCAGTGGTCTAGTTTGATCTAATTTTGGAGACATTTTGCAAGTATTCATGTGTAAATTTACGTTTAAAGTCAGTGCTCACACAATAAAATGAGCACAAAACATAGAGGGAACCAGCAGCACAAAATGAGGCTTTTTCTTTGTTTTTAATGTGGAAATCTCAACGAATGTGTTTCAGTTTGAAACTATTATCAGGAATAATCTACAAATGTAGAGGCAGGAGGGGCAAACATTTCAACAAGGGGTTATTTTATCTTTATTTTTCATTATTCCTAAAACATTGTTACAGATAACATTTTGTTCTTTTCATATTAATGCTTAGTCTGGTATTTGTTGTATTTTTTACTTATGTTGACATACCTGTTAGTCACCACAAAGAGGAGCTGCAGCTCTCACACATACTCCCTTTCAAGCTCTGATGCTAATGCTAGACTTTGTGCTAAATGTTCACTTCCTGGCCTCCACTGATACAATTGTTCATTGTGAAAGAATTGTGGGATGGGATCAGCTCTCTGTGGTCAATCAGCCTGATGGGAGTCAGCGCTCTCACCAACAATGACCTCTGACAAATATAATAACTCGTTTGAAATTTTCTTGGAAAACTCTGCAGTGTGACTGATGCTGTAATTTACATTAATATAATCCCTTATTAAAGAATTCAAGTCCATTTCACTTTTCCCTGCCTGATGAATGATTTCATGTGGCATAAACACAAAGTGGTGTGTAGTAGGGAAGGAAATATGTGGTATGTACGTTTTTATACAGGTAAAAATCTGAAAAGTGCGGTGTGCATTTATATTCAGTCCATCTGAGACACAACTTTGTACAATTCTAATTTTGTGCATGTCTTTGGTGAATGTCTCTGACAGCTTAGTTCATCTGGAGACTGAAGGCTCTGAGTGTCAGGATGCTGAGGACGGTCTGGTTCCTGAGTGTCAGGATGCTGAGGACGGTCTGGTTCCTGGGTGTCAGGATGCTGAGGACGGTCTGGTTCCTGGGTGTCAGGATGCTGAGGACGGTCTGGTTCTCTTCACACAACAATTTCCCAGTAGGTACATAAATCTGTATTTGCTCTCATCTGACTTTAACACCTTTTACCAGTTTTTTTTTATTTATTTTTTTTTAACAGGTTCTGTGTCTCTTCAGGGTTTGGTGGAAACTACCAAGCGAAGCTCCCATTTATTTCTTTAAACAATTCCTTTTTCCTTGTTACTGTTTCATTTATGTGAGTCTTAACATTTTTAAGATATTAATCTGGACTTCATGTTATATTTCATATCATTTCATGAACTAAGCCTGCATTTAATTTCTTTTATAACTAACAGCGGTCTTCATTATGATGTTTGCTCTCTAATGTTCTCTAACAAACCTCTGATGCCTTCACACAACACTGTGAAGGTAATACTCAGATTAAATGACTCTGATGGGATTTATTCAGTCCATTAGGAAACTTCTGAGAGCGATTAGCTGCATTATGCTCAACGTATTCGATTAAGGACTCTCCACCAGAGTACAGAGGGCTGAATACTAAGGAAAAAATCTATTTTTAAATTCTTACTTTAATATTGTTTTCCTTCCACTTCATGGAATATGTGCTGCCTTGTGTTGGTCTTTCCCTGATAATCCTAATTAATTATGCAGAAACTTGCAGTTGTAAATGTCAGAAAGCTAACAGAGTTTCAAACCTTTATTCCAAGACACTCCACTGTCCTCATATGCCCACCTGTCAGCGCCTCACAGCTCTCCTCCTCCTGCTCTTCTCTTTCTTTCTACATGTCAGCTGAAATATTTAGAGCCCAGCCATTGCTGGACAGATACCTCAGTCACATCTTTGTGACCTGATTTTGCTGCAGCAACAAGTCACACAGTCTGGCATCTTACAGAATATATGCTGTAACATTATGATCAAATTTTTCAATAGTGCCTCTAATGACTCTATAAATTGATCCTCTTTATGTGGAATGTAATCCCAAAATACTTTGATTCTCACTGAATTTTATTTACAGCTCCACAAGTTTTAAATAAAATATCAACACAGACTGAATGGAGAATCTTTTCATCTACTTTATGACGCACAAAGTTGGTCTACATGTGTGGACTGGACAAAACAAAAGAAGCAGTTACTTTTAACCAAAGTCTCTGCGTTCTGCTTTCACATCTGCAGCGACAGAGAACTCTGAATGCCATGCCTGGATGAAATGACCTCTTCAGATGTCCACTGAAAATGAGCAGACTGCTGAAACTTTACATAACGTCTTCCTCACAATCAACACCCTCAGCTGGAGCTGGGAAACGCAGCCTGCCAACACCGATCAGTCACAATTCCTCCAGACATTATTTTTCATCTTCATGGAGTCTGCAGCCCAGGATGCATAATTGCATTTCGGAAGAACCCATAGCCTGAATTTGTATTTCTTCTAATCACTGCTGGATGTCTGCCTATGGGATGAGTTGCTGGCTCAGCTCAGCGGTGAGACTCTAATCTCTGAGTGATAAGGAAGGATTAGAAAGCAGTCCATAGTCTCAGCAGCAGTATGTTAGGTCACGGATTTGAGTTTGTTTTCTTTGTGATGCTACTTTTGGATTCAAGCTACAAATCAAGTTGCATCGTTCCTGACAGCCTCAAGATTTAACTGTTTTTTCTCTCAAGCAACTGAATGTAATTAATAGTGATTTATCTGAAAGATTTAAAATTATGGCTCAAAACATGAGGTGGGATTGACCCTGTAACTACGTCAGAGTTGGAAAATCATTGATTAAGCTTTAGGATCCCCTTAAAGTGGATCATACAGTTTCTAACCCCGTTTGCTTCCCATTGAATTTGTTATTCATTAGCTGAACGTCTCTAATAATGTCACTTTGACCTGATCCAAAGGAAGTGGAAAAATAAAAGTTTAGTTACTTCACTTTCAGGTTTTCTCTACAGATTCTGAATCACAATATGCAAGAAGTTCAAGGGCACAAGTTTTCTAGAAACATCTTTATAATGTCCTAACCAGCTGACACTGTAAGTCTTAGCTTTCCTAAACTAGATCTCATGTTCAGTGGTTTGTTTTTTACCTTAAGAGTTGTGACATAATGCTAGCATTAGCATTTTACCACCTCACCATGTGAATGAATCTGTTCAAGATGAACACATACCAGGCCAAACAGAAGTGAAAACAGTAAAACAGAAATATTATACATATATTAGAAGTGATTATTTACACAAGATCAGACCCATTATCGTTTGTGTGTTGTGGTCCAAAGAACTCTACACTATGTTCAGCCATTCACCAGTTCATGTACACATTATCGTGCTACTACATCCGGAGAGACTGTCGCCCCTACAGCTGGACCTATTAAGGGTAATAATGAGTAATCTTGGGCTTCACTGCACGTTGTCACCTTGAGTAAAATCCACCACAGCCTAATTACAGAAGTTAAACCGTCAGAGTTCCTAACACTTAATCACACGTAATATTGGTCTTTCTGCACCCTGATGAACTTCAGGGAAAAGCCTGCAAAGACCTCAGGAGACTTGATTCATTGTGTCATCATCTGGAGTGAAGGGGACTGTGGTGGAATCTGGACTCCACTAATTAGCGGCGCCGTGTCTTAACGGGGCCATTAACAGTTTGCTGCAGCAACCAGGGGGATTTCTCCTTCCCATCCATGTTAGGTGAGAATTTCACCTGGATTCTAGTTTTTTTATTTATTTATTCATTTTAAATTTTAACTATCTATTGCCACAAAATAATTCTCTGCTCATAAGTTTCCCTTCAAACCCAAATACCTGTATGTGTGACCTTAAAGGAGACTAACAGTCATGTCTCCAAAAGCTTGTCATTGATTAGGGTTTTATATTTTTCAGGCACAAAGGGCCATTTTATACCTCAGTCAAGTATCTATGTGACCTTTAGATATGAAAATGCTGCATTTCTTTGAAGACAACTTAAAATAAATGTGACAACACATCATAGGAGTATCTGACACCTTGAAATCGGCCTCTGTCTCTTTAAGAACCCTCTCTAACTTCAGCACATCTTCACAACGTGTCTCCATGCCATGTCATGATGCTGCTTACAGCTGTTCCTAGGAGGTCATTTTACATAATACTGCCCTCCTCCCCCCACCCCATTTAAATCTGAAACAAACTACGATCCTGTTCCATCGTTTTTTTCTCTAAATGTTTTTTAGGATCTTTTCTGCTTCAGTGTTTTTAATCAGTCTGTAATTAACTCCTGGTACACGAGGCTCTTAAATATGAATAATGGTTAATTGAATCTTTTGTTCCATAGACACATTCTTGACTCAGTCATATTTCCTTCAATGATGAGATGCACAACTCTCATTACAACAGCCAGCATCCTGATGATGTAAATAATATATGATGTGAGTTTAAACTGCAGGGACATCATAAATAATACATGTTGCAGACTTCTCTGTGTATGATTGTATTTGTCATGTTGGGTTTCAGTCAGTGAGCCTCAGCAGAACGTGGAGTCTTAGTGCTGTTTGAAAAGGCTAAGCTCTGCTGACATTGTGTGGGCTTCGCTCTCCATTTGAAAACACAAAAACAGTGTCGGGTCTTAAAGATGCGTTGGAAAAAACCCCCGAGGCTCCCACTCAGTAAGAAACGACTTCATGGTTTTCCTGATGGCTTCTCACTTCCTTTATTCGTTATAATCTCCTGGTTTTTCAGACGTAGCTCTTTAAGAGTAGTACTCTTTAGGAGTAGCAAACTTTGTGTGGATTAACATCTGCACTGACAAAACAACTTAATTGTATTACAGTTTTTTTTTTCAATCTCATCAGTTTCTCAAGCCCATCTGTCAAATGGGAATCCTTTTTCCCACCAGCTGAATCACTGACTGTATGCAGCTAAAGTTGATTCCTAGTAAAACTTTAATACAGACTTTGTGAGGTTTGGATGTCAAAAGGGGCCATTCGCCATGAAATTAAGTTTTTTGTCTTTTAGAAAGCTAATATAAACTACTTCTCAGTCCAATGCTTCTAAGAACAAATGTAAATGGCATAAAGGATGAGCATTGCTATGATGATCTGCTGACGGTGGAGCTTCTTAAAGAGACAGAGGTTCATTTCAAGACGTCAATTTTCAAAGTTTCATAGAAGCTGAATCAACAGATTTACAGTAAAATGGCACCATGTGGCTGGAAAATACATTTTATCACCACCAACATTTTTGCAAGAAAAAAAAGTGGAGCAAAGTTTACAGAGGTGAGCTGAGCTGCAGCTTGTTGCATCTCACTGATGGACTGAATTAAAAATTAGATTTTTACAGTTACTGTTCGATACAGTTATTCAGTACAGCTGTGTTTTTGACTGAAAAAAAAAAAAAACTAAACTGCAAAACAAAAAGCACATGCCAAATCCTGTCTGTGCCCACGGGATCACAGTAAGAGGTTTACTCTTCCTGCCGTCCCGTGGGCGCAGACGGCAGGAAGACGGGACTTGGTATGTGCTTTTGTTTTGCCTTTTAGGGAAAGGAGTGTGGACCTGAATCAGAAACTTTTTAGTGTGGAGAGCTCTAGAGAAACACAGCCAATGTTAACTACTTAAATTCCATTTTTGGACAGGCAAATAATGCCTGGATCATTTTGTGACATAAAAACCATAAACTCAGAGCAGTTAAAATAAGACATTTTGATCATTTTGTTGACTGATTAATTTTTAAAATAGTTTTCACACCCGTAACATGACAAACATCAGGTTGAATTAACATGCTTTAATTAGTTGCCTGTGATTTAGTGGAGTAAATCTCAATGCTGCTAGCTCACATGTGTAGCATGAAGGCCAGTTTTTTTACATGCCAGTCAAGACTAGTGGTTAATCTGTACTCAGCAGCAGCTTTACAGTGTAAGTGGAAATATTTCCCCCCTCACTGCTGAAGCCTCAGTCCAAAGATTTTCCTTTCTGGTGTTATCTCCTTAAAATCCTTGAAGACGCAGCAGTGAAAGCTGTTGACATGGCGTGAAAAGGCATTAAAGTTTTGTCAAAATCTCGTCGTGGGCCTGAAAAATATCACACAGTCTGTTCTGTGAAAAAGCTCCAGTGAGCATAACAACAGCTATTACGTTGAGTTTGGTTCCTCTGGTGAATTGCAGTGAAATTGAAATCTGCCCCCTCCTTTCTTTTTGCTGACTGTAATATCAGAGGTTATGAAGGTGTCAGCAGTATTTAGTTTAAGCAGCTTCTCTTGGTCTCAGATGTGCTAATGTGTGAGAGAAAAGCAGAAGATGTATGATGGATGAGCGAACCGCTGCAGGCCAGTTTATTTGTTCTCGGTTGCTGAGACCAAACCTTGTCTGAATCAGTAAAGTCAAAACTGAACAGTGAATCTCTGATTTTAACTCCCACAAATGGAGAACTGCAAAAATAAAGAAAAAAGAAATAAAGTTTTGTTTCAGGACAGAATTAGAAATTAATGAATAACCTAAATGTTTTATGCAGACCCGATAAAACACAAAAATGAAAGAAATGAGCATAATTATTAAAAACTGGAATTTAGCACATTTCCAGTTTTACTTTGATTTCTTTAAGTGCTCAGAGAGTTTACTTTTTAAATGCAGAAAACTAAACGTGGAATTAAAGGAGACAATATCTGGAAGCTTTTCTGTGGTAACTAGTCTTAACACTAGTTACCATTTAGAACCACCAGTATTATAGTGACAGTCTGCTTACATGTTTTGGTATTTGACTTGTGGCTCAGAACATCAGTGCAATGTGAGCAGGTAACCAGCAGTTCCCTCAATAATGAGCAACTCTGTGAAAAACTAAATCAGTATATAATTCTATTTACAAAAGCATAAAAAGTATCGTCTGTATTCATTTGGTAAAGCAGTAAAACTAAATGTCATCCTGGGTCCTGGTTGCTATGGCACCGAGGGCCATAGCAACCAGGTAAAGAGACGTGACGTCAACAAGCTGTACTTTAAGTTCAACACATTTGCCAGAAGTGACAATAAAGCTGCTTTATATTAGATTTGAATATCCATAATCAAATCTTACTTCAACATGATCTCACATATAGAAACAGCCTCTCAGGAGCCTTCAGAAGAAAAAAGGCTTTAACAGCAGACACACGCTGAGATCAAATTAAACACAGAACCTTTAAACCAATGATATCAAGACATTTAGCAAGAAAGCTGTTAACTCTTAGATTACTCATCCAGTAACAGACTAACTGGTGACAGACTAAACTGAATTTGCTGTGGATTATCTGAGAAAAAAAAGCAACTTTAACAGACCAGGTGGTAGAAAAAACAGATGGGACAATAACAGCAAACCTGCAGGGAGGAATTTATGTCTTCAGCTAAAAACACAATTACAAATCAAACACAATAAAACCAGTAGACGTAATCCAGGATGTGATTCTTAAAAAACACAGAAAATCTGAATTTCTGAGAGCTGTAGAGAGAAGGTGATTGATGGTTTTAGATCAACACAGCAAACTAAATGGAGTTAATTCAGTTCTTAGTTTGAAAAGATTTCCAAATGGTTTTCAATGAATACTTTAACTCATTCAGCTCAGAACAAATTATAAGGAGGATGCAATTTTATGGTTGAACCTCTTACTACCTCTGTGTTGAGAGCTTGGCATGGAAATTCAAAAATAAGGAGACATGAAACAGAAAAAGTGTGATAAAAAAACATTAATGTTTCTAAACCTTTTTGAATTGGTTCCTCTGAAGGCCATGTTTCCAAGACCCAACGATAAATATTACTGTGTTTTTAAAGATAAAGCCAGAGGTGCATTTAACAGCTCCCTGTCTTCACGGCAACATTACTTCATCATGGAGTCTTAAAAGTGGAGCACAGTCTGAAATCCCAGCACAGTGCAATGCAATCATATGCAAAGATGCAAAGATCAGTTGCAGCTTACTGAAATCCTCTGGAATCGGAGAGCAAGCCGAGGAAGGAGCCGAAGCTGGAGCTGCTTTATTAGACTCATAATTCTAATCCAACTGAGCATGGATGCAGAAAGCTCTCTGGGATTTCCTCTCAGAAAAACGACTCTGACTGCTGCGCTGCTTCATGGGGGAAATATAAAGGACCAGCAATGAGAAGGTTAGAGGATCAATCCCATCAGACCCAACCAGGTCAAACACACAAGAATGTTCTGACAAAAATCATTACTTTTTAAAAATAAAGATCAGCTTCATCACTGAGTAATGCTTCATGTGAAGTAAACTAAAATTCATAGTCAAGATCTCATTTCCTCTCAACACAATTTTATTTTATTAACTGTATTTCTCATCCATCACACTTTGCTCAAATTAAATTAGGAAGAAATGCAACTGAGTTAACCTTTTTTATTTATCATTTGGGATATAAACTGTAATATACCCGCTCTCCTGCATCTCATCTTTACTTCTAAAGAGCCTTAAAGTCAATAAAGTTTGCACAGTTTAGCCAAAGTCTCTCTTACTTTAGGTGCACAGAAAGAGGTGTGCATGTGTCAGAATATAAGACCTACATAGTGATGTTTACCATATTCTAACTTTAATTTCTGCTCAGTTATGTTTAAATTACATGTTTAGTTAGCTGAGAAGGCATGGTGTGAAAGTGGGAGCAAACACAAGAACCCTGGTGATTTCTCAGTGCTTCTGGTCAGAAAAGTCCCTCCTGGTTTGACCTGTGAGCTGCAGGCCGGAGGTGAAAGCAGAGCGTCTGTCTGGTTCAGCCTGCTGCAGCTGGAAAGCCTCCTCTGCATTAAGCAGCTCAGTGTGGAGCTTCAGGCCCTGCTGAGGGATGGAAGGATTAGTCTAATGGATGACAAACTCTGAGAAGTGGGTGATGTGTGCCACAGAATACACTTTGAGTCCTTATCAATAATGTCACACTGGTCATGACAGCCTTTATCTTTCGAAATACACCAGAGAACAGTGAGTCCTGAAAAACATCAAGCTACAGGTGGGACATGAAAACAGACGTTCCAATGTTTTTCTGAAAGAGAATGTTAAAGATGTTTTTTTATTTAACTGTATTTCTGCTTACCAAGGCTTTATTTAAATTCAACAAGATTCACATTGTCAAAAAAAAGTGTTTTAGAACCAGAGATCACCTTGGTACTATCATTGCTTTTATTTTCTGACCTTATTTCCTGCCTTTAATAAATACCTTGTAACTTTATCTTTTAACAGACTTACTTTACAGAATAAAACAGTTAAAATTGCAAATACTTTTTTCTCCCACTGGATTAACTCATTAACTCTGTCTAATCTCCAAAAATGATCAAATATTCTCAAGTAGCTTTAAAAAGTAAGCAAGACTTTGGCTAAACATTTCACATGTTTTCATTTTAAACTGATTCATTCATTACAAGTGAGATTTAGCTTCTGTGACTGTAAACTAAATGAAACTAAACTCATATAGTCCTTACAGTAAACTGCTTTGTGTGTCTGCAGTTTTTAAAGCAGCTTCTCTGGGAGGATTTTTGTCCTCAGGACATTTTGTCAGCTGTTGTTTGTGTCCGTTTAACTGAGGGGCCAATCTGTTGCCCCATTTGTTTACTCACACAGTGTCACATAAAACCCTTAATGTTTTATTAAAAACACACCAATTTAGTGCTGCTTCATTATTAAGGAACTCCACATTGGATAATTTGGTGGAAAATATCTTCCCTCGCAGTAGCAGACATATTTCCCTCTGCCAGAGTGAATCCACTAAGGCTGTTAGAGGGAGGAGAAAAAGGTGAATTCACACTGAGGTCAGAAAAGGAGTCATTAATATCTATAATTATGACATAAAACTTCAACTCGTTTGAAATGATAGAGTTGCCAGAAGGAATAAAGGAAAATATTACGTTTTTTAAATAATAAACCAGATGTTTTTCTGCCTTTTCTTAATATATACATGGTAAAACTACATATATAAAAATAACTAAATGAGCAGAAATTGTAAGTTACCTAGCAACTGTGCTTTGTGAAGGGCAGAAAGTGTGTAAGTCATTCTAATTCAGCAGAAAGATCAAGTTTACAGCTTATAAACAGAAAACACTCAGGAACATCTAATTTTTGACCTTTTCATGGCGCCGGCGTCAAAATGGTTGATTAGGTCAGATGTCTAATCAATCTGCTGTCGTTTTTATTCAGACAGAGATTCAGACACTGGTTTCTTCCAAGGAAGGTAAATTTGTTCTTTAAATGCTGTTTATTTTTTTAGCAAGAAGTGTGGAGAGCATCACCGCTTCTACTCAAGGTCAGATTAAAATTGAATCATGTTATTTCCTGATGGTTTAGTCAGAGTTGCAGGAAGGATAAATCTGTCATACTACATACTAAATAATTTGAGCTGATGGTTTTATCCCTCCACAGAGCAGGTTATACAAACTGTGTTTGCTGAATAATAAGTGGAGGATCTGTGGTGGCTTGAAGGGCAGAGATCAGCACCAAGGACAGCGCCTCACTTTTAACATTCAGCCGGGTCACAAGAACATTTATTTCCCAGGAAAGATGCTTCGTGTTGCTGTTGTTGTTGTCGTCGTCGTCGTCGTCGTCTTACCTCAGAGGAGCTGAACAAGTCAGACTGGCAGAAAATTAATAATCTCATAGTCCTGGATTTGTTATCACATGTTCAAGTAATGAACCCAATCTACTACCAACCAAACCTGCTCACATCTTAACAAAACCACTTTATATTTTAGATTTACATCAATTACATATTTCTGCTTAAAAATACATGAAAAGCTCATTCATGCTAACAGCCATCAGGACATGACGACGTTTCTGATGTTTTCGAAAACACCTGCGTCTACATGGATCCGTTCTGAGAAATAAGTGTTTTTAACTTGTCCTGTTGCTTTTTATTGCTGAGCATGTTCAGAGCCTGTTTGAAAGCTTTATTTTTGATTTATTTTTTACATCTCCTTGTTTTTATCAGATTCTTGGAAGTGTTTTTGTTAGTAAAATAGGTCACAAAGTGAAAGTGACTCACTGGGGTTAGAGCCAAAATCAGCCATGATGTAACAATTACACTGCTTCGCTCTGCCAGAAACAACCTGAGGGATGCCTACCTCTGACTGATTTGTCAGCAGGATCTATAGTCTGCAAACTTTGTTGGTATTTCTGGTTCCCAGGCAGAAACTCTCCAGGGGAAATCAGTTCAAAATTATTCATTTCATTTCAGAGAGAAGAAAGTACACCAGAGCAGATGTTGCAGAATAATATGAATTCACTGGAGATGCTTAAAATTATAGTTTAATGCCTCGTTGATCAAAGGAAAACAGTTGCTGTGACAGAGTTTCCTGATGTCAGCGGTGAGAATGCTCTTTGGTTTACAAGGTTTAGGCATTGAAGTCAGAATGTTCTACATGTCCGGTGTCTGATTACCCAGAATGCCTCTGCTCCCCTCATGTTAGCCCACACTGCTTCATGGAAGAAGCTGCACTCTGGGATTTATCACACAGTTTTCCAAAGTGTTAAAGATGAACATCACTCAGGAAAGGTTTGCTGGACAAGCCTCCATTTCTATCAGCAACTTGTTTCAAACTCTCACCAACTGTCCACATGTTCAAATACTTCAGTATTATCCAGATCTGGGTGAATTTTCTTCACCCAGATCCACACTGAGGCTGTCCAAGCATTACACTCTCAAACACGATAATCTGTGGTCATTTTCAGCTACTTATATGAATTATATTCTGCTGATCAACTATTTCTCAGGCCAGACACAAAAGATTTAACTGGTGTCTCTGTTTTCTCTACGTTTGCTGCAGCTGATGTCTCACTTGTTTTCCCATCCTGTCCAACCTTTAGAGTCTATGTGGGTTTGAATTTGAGAAGAAAAAAACAGCTGCAGATCACAGAGCTGGAAAGTATTTTCTGAACTGATCTCCAGGCAACCAGCACCCCTCCGACCCCACTAAGGGACAAGGATGTAAAGAAAATGGATGGATGGATGGATGGATGGATGGATGGATGGATGGATGGATGGATGGATGGATGGATGGATGGATGGATGGATGGATGGATGTGAGTTTCTATTTCCTCCACTCACTGCAGAAACAAGGCTGTATTCCCAAACAGCACTGACATCACCTCGCCATGTAAACACGCCATCCACACACATTTACAAACACCTCATAGTGTGAACCATGGCCTCGTTTATATTGAATCTCAGCAAGCACACACAGAGAAGAAGAGAGTGCGCTGATCCAAAACCGCTTTCAGATCTTCTTTAAAACATACAATACACACACACACACACACACACACACACACACACGCAACAAAGTGGCTCCCAGCACCACATGAAAACAACGATGAGTCTCACACACAGCAGATCCTGTAAACATTCGGTCCCAAACATGTCAGACTTGAAGTGTCAGAAACAATCCCCATAAAGATGCTCCTGCTGGACCAAAACCCAGAGAAACAGATATTTGTGATACGCTGCAAATCCTGAGACTAGAATAATAAAATTCATCGAAGATGCAAACTAAAAGTTACATAATCTATGCAGTTTAGTTTATCCATATGAGATCCATTCCCTACAAGTCAAGGCTCAGTACATAAATTACATACAGTTAAATTCAGCTGAGCATAAAATCTTAGCTGGTGAAGGATTTGAAATAAAATACTGCCAAACTTAAGAATTCATATTTTCATGCATTTCAAAGTTTGCCCTCTTATGTGGGTGTTATAATAATCCATTTGCATGTATTAATATGCTAAAACAAACATAATTCTGACATATCTTCTTCAGCGTCTGTTTTATAAGTGAGTTATTTTCTCCAAATGGAAATCCAGCGCATGAAGCATGATAAAGTATAATTACTTATGGTAGTCTTAAAAAGCCTTCTGTGGTTGTCACTGAACCCTTTAATCTGAAAAACACATTGTAGCGTTAATGGTGGTGCAAACATTTGCAGCAGTATTGTATTCCATTAGGAATCTGTTAGCACACAAAGAGCTATAAAACATTTAAGAATGTAGGGAAAGCCTTTAAGGAATTGCCTGTTTGACAAGAAAACAAAAGTTTTATTGAGCTATTGAAAAAACCACCAGACCTGGAGGTGAGATCTGGGAAACAACTGCACCTGAAAACAACCTGGCAACACAACATTTTTCACAGTAAATACAAGAATACCCAGAGTTGGTTAAAGACGGAGTATTATGTGTTTTTCCAGGCACACAGTCCCATTTTATAGCACAATCAAGTAACTATGTTACCATCAGTTGTTATGAAAATACTGAACATATCAAACATGACATGAACAAAACTTTACTTCATAATTTGACGCTTTGAAATTGGGCTTCTGTCTCTTTAAGAAGCTCTTATTCTTTCCGACCAGCGCATCAACAACGGCATGATCATCCATCATGCCTTTAACTATTCCAACTGTACTGAGTATGATACGCTCAGCAGACTCACTGTTCCACCAGGTATTTACTACTTAAGCTTTTACTGCCATTTCCTGGCTGGGCTACAAAAAGAAACGTGGACTATTGAGCCAGAACAATCTCACTAATAAATGTTTGCTACAGTTTGAACCAAGTCAACAAGTAAATCATCAGATTTGGTTGATCATTGTCTGTCAGTCCTCCATCACTGAAAACATAGAACCAGCTTACAACAATAACCAGAATACAAAAGTTTAGAAGAGTTCTGCTGTTCTGTAACTTGTAGATTCACACCTGAATCAAATGGCTGAATTATGTTATGATTATAATGTAAAAATGTTTTCCAGAGTCTGGCTATGACCTGGTTATTTGACTCAGTTGTGTTAAATAGAGACACGTCACAAAGCGTCAGGAGAGGCCTGGAGTTTAAGACACGAGGCTTTGGACGTGACGCTGTGACAAGCAGAGCAGCTGCTGTCTGAACGACGAGTCAGAATGGAAATGTCAGGAACAATGTTTTCACTGTTTGAATGAAAATCAGGAATTAATTGAGATGTAAATCCAGAAGTTTTATGAAGTTTGTAATGTTGAATCATCCATCAGGTAAGGTGTCTAAGAAAAAGAGTCAGAAAAGTTTTATGTGTTTTCCAGTATATAAATGTAAATTAGCAAAGCTATACAGGATATAACCAGCAAAACAATATTATGCTGCAACTCTAAAACAAAGTTATATGTTGAGAAATTCATCAAGAATGTTCTTAAATGTAATTACTGAAGTTTTATTTACTTATTAACTTTGTACTCTGTAGCTGTTCTTGCTTCTGTTACTTAAAGAAAATCCAACACAGTTTTATGTCTTGATATAATTGTGTGAAAAGTAGATCTGATGACTCAAAACATTTTCTGATTTTTTCTTTTACTTTTATACTGAACCTTTCCTCATGTTATTGTGCATCACTTCCTGTGTTTTTAGCATGAAGACACATGTCAGCTGTTTACCGTCGGCCAGAGTAAAACTGTGGGGTGTTAAAAAATGAAAAACATTGACTGTGCTCATTTGAAACCCAAAGAAACAGAAAATACTCACTTTTTTTCATTTAGTTTTTTCTTTGTGTGGTTTTTAAAGGGTTAAGTCTCAAATAGTGCAGCAGCTTCAACTATGGCAACAGGATCACAGAAATAACTGTATTCCTATAAAAAATTTCTAACAGCGACACCACATTGCAAAACTTGAGAAACTTTGAAAATGAGAAACTGTGGCAGGTTCTCATTTTACAGCAGGCTCTGCGGCGTCTTGTAAACTTGTAGCAAGCAGAGAAAACACAGTGGACTTCATGTTGCATGTGATAGGAGATGTGGCCAATGAGGGTTTTAAGTGTTCAGTTAAAGGTGCATTGCAAAAGCACTCAGTGGTTTTGACATGTCAGAACCACAAACGTCAATGCATCTTGTTGTACTTTTATGTGATAAATGGATCGATAGAAAGTGATGCATAGAAGTGAACACACACAAAAAAAATCCAAATGTGCATTCTTATTAATCCAAACTGTCAGTATTTTGTGGAAACGACTCCTTTGTAGTACTTGAAGCTTCAGGGCCACGTCTCTGCCAGCTTTGCACATCTAGAGACTAAAATTCTGGCCTATTTTTTCTTTGGAAAATAACTCAAGCTCGGCTGGGGAGAGTTTGTAAACATCACTTTTCAAATCTTGCCACAGATTCTCAATTAAAATTAGGACTTAGCCTTGAATGGGTCATACATGACGAAGCCTTGATCTAAACTGTGGGGGTTTGATCAAGCAGCAGTCAGAACCGCTGCAGCTCTGACTGGATGTTTAGGCCATTATGTGATGGAAGTTGAACCTCCAGTTGTTCTGATGTTATCCCCAGTTCTGGCCTGTATTTAGCCTCCATCAGCTCTGAACAGCTTTTTTATCCCCTCCAGGTGTAAACCGAACGACATCTGGTTTTCTTTTCACCACAGTTTTTTTCTTGCCACTGTGAAATAAAAAAGGAGTTTCTGCAACCTCTGCAACTTGTTCAAAGCTGCACAGAAGCTCCTGCTTGCTGGTGTTCAATTTCAGCTGGACTCCCATGATGTTTGATGTTTGAACTTAGTTCAGTCTATTTATATAACACCAATTCACAACATGTTATAAAATGTTTTAATGAAGGTATTTTACAGAAAAGTAAATTCAATCCAGTCATACATTCATTCTGACTGATGCTCACTTCTTTTTTGTAAAAACAAAAAACATATTTTAGTATTCATCATATTTCTTCAAATTCACCATTATGTACAATGTTGTGTTAGTTTTGTCAAATTAAGAAACACATTGACGTTTTGGGTAACATGAGAAAATGTGACGCATTGAAGCAGTTCAGACACTTTCAGCGACTGCTAACCGTTGTCTGGGAGGAGGAAGCTGCACTGGTCACATATTGTTAACCTGCCTGTGAGGAAATAATGAAGACGACGTTTATATGTTTATATTTAAATGTATGTAGTCAAAATCCATGAAACTGAGGTCTGTTTCTCTGCTTCAGTGCACAAACTTGACCAGAAACGTTGATTCTGGTTCTGCAAATGTGACAGAAAGGGTTGCAAATGGAAAACCTATGTTTTCTTCTCCAACAGCAGCTCTCTGGGGACAGGAGGACTCGCCACAAAATTATGTCTTGTCAGAATTTACATGCATAAAATATTAGCCTTCCCACCATTTTTCAGCTGGTACTTTGTATGGGTGCTGTGTGTTGCCTGGATGCTGACTTTACCTTTCCTATGTCACAATCTTATGTGCTTTTCATTACAAATGTCACAATAAGTGTTGGAATATATTAAGGGAAAATAACAATACAAACATGTATCGTCTATTTTCCCTCAAAGAAGCACTTTTGATGTTCACTCATAACAAATCAAACACAGATTTGGGGTCAAGTTAAAAATATCTTTGTATAAGGAATCATTTCACCTGCTCAGAATAGTAACTTCAGTAACACCACCACATTAACTACACTTCCATACACTTCTCAAGCCATGAAAGCAATAAAAACTCAGAAAAGCAACTAGAAATGCTGAAATGAGAAACCTGAACAAAGTCAAGAGTAACTTGTCTCTGAACACCAGCTGAGACACTTTAGCTGCTCGTGTTATTCTGACTTACAGAGAGACAATGACATCTTTTCATTTCATTCAATGCACAAAACCATCCAGTTTTTCCACTGAGTTTCTGTGGACAATCAGCATCGAAGCAAAGCCAGCAAGAGAAGAATTTCACAGGGAAGTAAAAAAAGAAGCTGTCAGCAGGGGACATATGGGAAAATTACCTGAACTCAACATCATGGAGGAGGCATTTACATTATAATGTAGCTGCAGAGGGATACAAAGACAGTTTAGATGAACAGTTTCTTGGTACAAACAGGTTTCTACACACAAACATGTCGAAATGCTGCGACTCCAGGAAACAAACTCAGAAACACAACTGGATACTTTTTCCAAAATAGCTGCATGCATATACTACTCAGTGTGTTGTCAAAGATGCATACCATAACACTCTGATCCAACATATGCCAACACCCACCCAAAACACACACACACACACACACACACACACACACACACACACACACACACACACTGCTTTCATAGTTTGCTGCAATCTGACACAAACACACTCTGTACCCTTGATTCGGCGTCTGATGACCCCCATCCGGCACTTTAGCGAGACAGAAAACATCCTCTCCCTCTTCGTTACTCTTTCTCTTCTTCCTCCTTCTTTCTCTCTATTCCTCCTGTTCTTCCTCCTCCTTCTCTTCCTCCTCAGTTTGACATAGTGTGAGCTGAGCGAAGGATAGAAGTAGAGGCAGAGAGTGAAAGAGAGCGGTATTGGAGCTCTGGCCGGTCACATGGCAAAGAGAAGAAGGAGAGACAGAGAAAGCGAGTCCTTCTTTCTAACAGGGGAGCCTCCTCCCCACTCCACCATCTTTCACCTCTTTCTGGTGTCGTTCACTCTGTCTGTGTGGGAAGAAGTCAAACTTAGCTGCCCGTCATCTGCTTCCATCATCCTAACTCTATCATCTCCTCTCTCTCTCTTTTGTTTTTACTGATCTTTTTTCTCATTTCTCCTTATAACCCTTTCCAAATGTCTATTTCATAAGAAATAAATAAAAATTGTAACTTAGTTTTCACTGCATGACAAAAGAAAAATAGCCATAGTCAGGTATAAAGTGAAAAGCAGACATGTTTGGGGAAGAGAGGAAGTTTGGTCATGCTATGCTATGCTAATAGCACTTAGCATTCGTCAGCAGCTCATTGGCAGAAAGGAGAGCGTTGTGCAACATAAATAATCATCCAACTGCAACAAAAGCCACTAAAAAGTAAAACATAATTCAATGAAACTTCTGGACAGTTAATTTGCCTCAAATAATTTTAATAATGCAGATACTCCAATCATTCGATGAATCACTACAGCCCTAACTGAAACTCCGTAGGGATGTAGCTGGTAACACCATCATGGCTCAAATCCCATTATTCATGGAGTTTGCATGTTGTCTCCTCACATCTCTGAGTTTCCTGTGGCGACTCCAACTTCCTTTCACAGTCCAAAGCGTGACTGTTTGGTTCATTTGTCTTTTTAAATTGTTCTCAGTGTGAGTGTCTGTCCTGTGTGTTTCTGTGTTTCCCTGCGATGGACTGGCGGCCCTCCAAAGTTTAGCCTGCCTCTCCCACAGTAACCCTGATACATATTGGAGGCAGTTTTCTGCTCTTTATTGGAATAAAGAGCGAAGGGAAGCTTGTGATGGTGGAACTGAAAGATTCTCACAAATGTTTTCCTCATATCTTGCAGTCTTTCTGAAAGTCAGTGTGTAAGAAACTAAAGCAAACCAACAAAACATCTTGTTCATGGTCGAGGATATGAAATCTATGAACAAGGCCAACAGAGTAGAAAGACTCCGTAGATTTAGTAGCATATAATGTTTTAGTTTCCTTTCATTCTGTCCTTTTTATGTTCATTTTTCAGAATTGTGCCTGTGAATGCATTCAAATAAGTGCATTTTTGGGTAAGATTTATGCTAACATTGTATGTTATTTGTAAAGGAAGCAGCCAAGTCACTCAGTTTGTAAAGAAGCAGCTGGTGTGAAGGTTGGACTGAGAGCAGGGAGTTAGGAAGCAAAGCTAAGCATAATAAAGTTACTCAGCAAGCATTTCAATGAGTAGAAAAGAATCAGCTGATTGATCAGCTGAAATGGCAACGAAAACCACTGATGATCTGCAACATTGACAAACCACAACTTAAAATGCTCATCTGCATGAAATTTCAGTCTTAGAGATAAAAAAATTGAAATTATTTTAACCTTTTTGCAAACTGTTTCTGTGTATCAATTCTGGGTTTTTGTGAATGAAGGGTTATCCAGCGCAGACTTTCAATGCTAGTATTTGAATGATTTAATTGGATTCAGTATCATCTGCACAACAAGAATTCAGCAGTGTGTTTCTGTCTTTTTCTCCATAATTGTCTGAACCCCAAGGCAAACCTCATTAAGGACTCCTTTCCTCTCAGTTTAACCCGTCTTACTCCAATTCATCGCTTCAAATCTTATGATCCACCACTCAAACTCTCTCTCACCTTCCTCCTTATTATCTGTAAAGGTCTCCCTCTCTTATACTGTCATGGTAGCTGAGTTCAGAGGATGGAGTGGATTTTTTTTTAAATGACAGAGAGATCAAAGCTGCAAATGCCTGAGCTCAGTGGAGGAAGAAAAGAACAGGGAAATTAGGAGGTGAAGGAGTAGGATGGGATATTTGAAAGAGGAGCAGGAAGTGGAGGAGTGTGAAGGAAGCTTGGGGGTAATATGGAAAGTGTAGGTAAAAAGTAGATGGTAGGAATGAAAAGCAAAACAAGAAGAAAAAATATCGCAGGACTTTTGATTATTAAATAGGAACAAGAGGGTCAACTAAAGAGCTGCAAAGACAACAAAAAGGTGAAGAAAGCAGCAGAAAACATGGAGCAAACCAGGTAAAGTATCACCTCTGTGGGAATGGACATTAGAGGAGAGGTGGTCCAGAGAGAGCTGGAGGAAAATGACATGATGACAAACAACGAGTGGACAGAGAGGACGAATGTCGTCTAGAACTGAATGAATCAGCTGAGCATTTGAAAACCTCCTGGTTTTGGCAGAGTCTTGAGGAAACCTCGACACTGAAGCTCAGCTGTGAGGGAGTCAGCTTAGTCTTACAGGGATACAGTCAGCCTACACCCACATAGAAAAAAGACTATTTTAGGTACAGTATTCATTTTCTTATGAGAGTGGATGTGACATTTTCATATCTTAGCTGAAATATGACAAGAAACTATAAGATTCTGTTCTGTTGCACAGATAGTTGGAAAGTAAGTGGAAATTGTTCTGATGTAATATTTGTGATATGTAATGCAAAACCGACTCATAAGTTGGGTGCAAAAAAGATCTCTACTTTCTTTTATTATTTATAGTGAAAACAATTAGTAGGAACATTAAGTTAAACTAAATAAACTCAAAACGATTGAAGCTCAGAGCAGCATGTGGCAGATTCATCCATCAATACTTTGCTTTTTAAATTTTCTCTAATTCCATGGCTAACACTGACATACTGAAAAAACTATGATTCAACATGTATATATTTCCATAAACCATATGCTAGAATTCACACAGAGACCAAATGCATTGAAATGCAAAGCAGCAAGTTTATGGCGGCGCTTTTATCTCGGAAACAAACTAAAACATTGTTTATCAGCTGCATGCACATCCTCAGAAAACTGCTGGCAAAAAATACACCCACACATCTGCCTACATGAGAGCAGGACTCACAAAATGTGATACTGAAGAGGCTGAAAGGGAACACAGAGGGAAAGAGTTGAAGAAATGAAAATGAGAAGCAGAGAATTTGAAAACTTTAAGGACAAAGCTTTTCTTCAAAATTTATTCAGCCGTACAGTAGAGAAAGTCATTTTTTTCAGTTCCAGGATTTAACATGTCCAAGTAAAGTAAAAAAAAATCCATCTATGCAAAATTACAAGTTTGGCAGCTGACTGCTCTGTAGGAAAAAACATGTTGACATAAAACCAAAGATGTGAGTCATTTAAACATAGAATTGTACAAATTGAATTGCTTAACCGAAGCATGACAGTTTTGGGGGGAAAAATATTTTGATAAAAAGGTTTTGCACTAGGATGAGGTTGTTTTATCAAAACTACAATGGAAACACGTTTTTTGCATCACAGGAGTCACGTGATCAGCAGCCGGATGTGACGGATGTGTAACAGGAAGTACGAGGGTGATGGTTTGTTTTTGTTTTTTCAGACAATAAGCTGCTGAGAACTCTCACAGCATCACGGGTCACGAAAAGTTGTGAGTCCAGTGTGTCGAAACTTTTCTGTAAAATGGCCGATGACAACCAGAAGCACCAAACCGCTCCCAAACAGGCGGAGCCTAAGATGCCGATGACTCCTCTCATTGGCTGAATTATGAATATATCTCATGTAACTGTTAATCCACCACTGCCATCATTTCTGATGATTTATCGCATGCACAAGATAATTATTAAATTTTAATTTAATTTCTTATTTAATGCAACACTGTAATTGCAAAATTGTGTTTTTTTTACATTAACAGAAAACAGATTTATGCACATTTGAACAGAATGAACTAAAATACATAAACAGCAAGAATAAAGTAAGAAACTAAATAAGAAAATGGACGAATATGGCAAAATTCTTCTAACAATAATGACAACAGAAACATTAACCATGTATGGCAAAACATTAACAATAATATGAAACTTAAAAGTGATTAAAATACAAAATGAAAACCAAAGCACCCCATGCTCATTGCCTGTATATCTTAATGTTCTTCTATAAAGAACTGATAGGCAGTTCCTCCTCACCAAAACACATTTTTCCCATGATTGTTTTCCAGCTGTTAAGATATATTTAGTTATCCCTACTGATAAATCAAAACTTTTGTCATCAATAAAAAAGGTGGGAAAAAAATTATTCAACATCCTCTCTAAAGTGATTAAAGTAAGATACACTTTGTAGAATGCAGCCACATCATTTTCTGGTTTCCTGTGGAGTCTCTCGTGTGTGTGTGTGTGTGTGTGTGTGGGGGGTGTGTGTGTGTGTGTGTGTGTGTGTGTGTGTGTGTGTGTCTGACAGAGTTATTAATCAAAGAGCTGCTGTGTGACAAATGAACCTTTACCACCTTTTCACAAAAGACTGATTGTTCAAAGAACCATGCTAACCATGCTAACACTACTCTCTGTGTTTAATTACTTAGTCTCCAAAGACAAAAAAGGAAAATCTAAAAAAAAATTACTAAACTAATATAAAATATTTAAAATAAATCATTGAAACAGCAGAAAAACATGAACAAAAACTAAATTAAACTGAAGAATGTTGATTGTGTTTTATGTCATTACTCATTCTTTAACTATGTCACCCAGTAGATTGGCCATCAAGTCCCAATGCAGCCTAATGTGGGTGACAGGAGGAGTGCAGACAGATAAAACCTGAAATCTGTGCAGGGTGAACAATGCAGATGAGCAGAGCAGGAACCAACAGTCCAGAGCTTGTTTAATAAATCATCACAAGAGCACAGTCTGCAGAGATTTGTACAAAGCCAATATGGTTGTTCAATTCAACACATGCAGTAACTCAGGTCAGTTTGAAAACAGGTCTGCACAGCAGGTAAAAGATTAGCATCAAGATTACCAAAAGACTGAAAATCCCACATATTCTCACAAATTAAAGTTGGTTTTGCATGTTTTATTTCTAATTGTTTTATTCTACTACTATGTGGCTTAGATAAGAACACAAGCATTGAGATTTTGCAACAGTGACTTAGACATACTGGCTCCCTCAAGCTCAGAAAAAATAAAATAAAATCAGAAATCTGCTGCTGCGAGCTGCAGTCCTCTGCATGGTTTATGCAACACTCATAGAGTAAAAAATATTGATTTTAGTAGAGTTAGAAATGTCCTCTCCTCAACAACCAAATTCAGCCAGTTCCTGAGAGATGCATTATTTACCAGTGAACAGCAAGGGCTTAATGGGCGGTCGGAACCAGACACGAGCATGCCATAAACGTTACACATACAAAATATGTTTTTTTTTTACTGAACAATACTGCTATTTAAAAGGTAAACACACTAGAGAGACTTTGTTATAAATCAAACATCCTCGTTTTAGAAATATTTGTCCACAGAATGTTGTCATTGTTTTAATGTTTGTTGCTGTTTAGTTGGAAATCTGAGCTGCATGAGAACGTCGTATGGATTTCAGGACCAGAGTATATACTGGAACAGACGGATGTGAAGGGGAACATTTAAACCCAGGTTACTCTGTAAAGCATTAGGCCTGGTTAAACCATCAAGAAGCTAAAGCCAATTGACAATTTCTTAACATCAACCAATCACAAGCCAAGCTGTAATGGTCCCGTTTTGTACCTGGTGTGCTGGTAGCCAGTCATGCGCCTCCCCATTTTACTAAGTTTGTTAGTAATTTTTCTGGTATATAAAAAAACCCTCGAAAGGTCATGCTGTGTAGTTAGAGTAGAAAGCGTTATGAGAATTGTACTTCCTGTTCTTCTTCTACTACTTATTGTTGAATACAGAGAGATATGCTCTGTAGCGACATCTACTGTTTGGAAGCAGGAATGTAAAAGGTAAAAACATGCTACTGATGGGACTTGTGTCAAAAGGACTGAGTAAGGTCAGATGTACAGTCCATTACAATATTAGATATAAATGAATGTGATGTATGGAAAGCAGTATTGTTATTTTTTTAATAGGCTAATTGTTATGATAGGGTAAAGAACAACTTCCTTTTACAATCTGTTGTGTATTTTAATTAAAGCTGTGGGCCCATTAACACTTTAATGAAACAACTGCACATGACAGAGTAATTGTGTGAGATTTAAATAGGACAAATTCCTACGACCCTGTCAGCGATTTAAATAAGAGAGTAAAAATATGTCCCACTGTTCCACCGCAGTGATGAAAAACATAGCGCTCCTCCTAAATCTGAGGTTTGGCCATTAGCTGGACCTTCCTGTCCAACATCACCCAGCATCTTTCTTTCCCTCTGACAAACACACACACACACACACACACACACACACACACACACACACACACACACTCCTCTCTTATTGCTCAGTAGGTTGATGACTGAATTTAATTTTTTAATACTATTGACACCACTTTCCCAGTAGCTCCCACATGCTCTTCCCACATTCTCTTTATGCTCGTTTCCCTTCCTCCTCCTGGGGTTTACCCCATCATTTACCCCCATCCCACTAAGCCTCTCCATCCCCCCACCTCTGTTCTTTTTGTTCAGATTTTGTAGTGCTAATCTCAGAGAGGATATGATGGTAAAAATAAATCATACAATCCTTGTGATGCTGACTGGCTGTTTACAGTCTCTCACAGAGGTGAGTGCCCTGAAAACTGTACTGTTTTGTGTCAGTATTATGTCTCTTCACACCCTTGCAGTGCACAGTCTGCATGGTTGAAGGTTCTTGTTCCCAGAGACATTCTAGTGACTTTTGTGTTTTGTATGCTATAAATCTGACACATTTCAATGTCAACATGTATTTAAATTTTACCTGCATTCTTGTATGTTTGTGTATTGAATGTTGGTCACATTCTCACTGGCTTGTTGTCATTGTTGCATATTTGATTTATCAAATAATTTCAGAAGTTAGAGGCAGCAGAAACACTGGGTTCACATTTACTGGTTGATCAGAACATAACATGTGAAAAACAAACTGAAACTTTTCTGGAATTAGTTTCATGGTTGCTTCATCCATCCATCGTTAGTTTATCATGGTCAGAGAAACAACAGGTATCTGATATTCCTCTGCCCAGTAGCATTACCTACGCTGACTCTGAGAAGTATGTCCTTATTTTAAAGTGTGGTTTAGTTTTCCCCGGTATCTTCTTCTTGTGGGTTAGAGACCCAACAAATCCTGAGGTGAGGAAACACCTGAACCCCTGAACACAGATCCACAGAAACCTGGTGTATTTCGAGCTCCTCCGATGGGATAGAGCTTCTCAATTATCCGTACTGAGGACATTGTTGTTCTTACAGACCCAAATGATGTTGGCAAATTAATGGACCAATAAATAATGATGTTCTGTTGGGCTTGGAGAAGTCACTCCACCCAGAAAGACCCGACAGCTCCTTAGATCTCCAGCAGGTGATGAGCTGGGGTCACACAGTCCAGGGGATCCTGTGTCCAGGGAAAGAGTCTCCCCATCACACACACAGACACAAGGCCGGCCGGGTCCTGATGCCACTTGGCTCCAAACTGTTGTGATCTGTGTTTTCTGTGTATTTATTTTGAGGTTTTTCTGTGTTTAATAGCCTGTTCCCCTGTGAGTCTCTGTCTTCCCTGTTTGATCCCAGCTGTGTCTCGTTTCTTTGATGACCCTCCCAGTGTATTTAGTCCCACCTGTTGTCTTTGTCTCTTGTCGGATCCTCGTTGTGTGTAACCAGTCTGTTTTCCTGTGCCGTCATGTAATGTCGTCAGTCTGTTTTCCTCTGTTGGACTTTCATTAAATCATTCATCACTTCAACCTGGATCTGCCTGCATCCTACTTCTCAACTCACCAAACCACCTCATCCACTCATCATGACACAAACACCAAATTTCCATATTTATTGGCAAAAATCCAGAATCCTCCAGTTCACTTTCCTGTCATCAATGTGATGACATTACCAAGATACATAAATCTCTATTTAAGACAGGAACTAACCACTGGCATCCTCCTGCCTTTGTTTTATTAACAGCCAAAGGACTCGGATTCAGAAAGGCTCAGTCATTATAATTCTAAGTAGTCTATCAATTATGGCACTTAAATTGGGACTTGTTCCCACTTTGCATCCATCACTCTCAAAAGCAACTATTAAATCTCACTCATTTTCCTAAAACAGCAAAAAAAAAGAACAAAAGCTGAGCAATTTTGGTCAACTTTTTTCTGATTTGCATCTATTTGGGCTGCATTATATTTTTTGAATGGCAGATTTCATTTCATGTCCCTGATCTACTTTGGAGGTAGTCACAAAGTCATATGAAGTGTAAGAGGTAATGTGACTACAGAGCAGAGCCAGCTGCAGAAGCAGCAGGAGTCGGTGGAGGCACCTGATGGTGTTACAGATCCTGTCTGATCTGGGAAATACGGTACTCAGCTGGATGTGCTGCAGATACAGTAACATGTTGAGGATGGTGCACAAAAACGTTGCTTAAAGCACTGAGTGGAACTGAAATGTCTGTAATAAGATCACGACATACACATTTGCCCTTTGGCAGTTTTCTCCAGGGGATTCCCCACCTGACTCATAGTTCAGGTAAAGGCTGAGAGACGAAAGCCACGCCCCTTTGATCCACAGTGTAAAAACACTCTGAAAGCACAAAGAGCCCATCATCGACCCATAATCAGTTGTTCTCGGCTTATTGTGGAACTATGACATATAAATGTTTCTGTGTTGCCCTGAGGAGTGTGATGGACTCCACCTGACCATCATCACCCTGATCCACAGCAGCTGCCATCTGAGCCCTAATTCACGCTGCACCAGTCCGCTGCCCTTCTGCAGAACCATCAGCCAAAATTGGAACTGATCCTATTTTTGTGTGGAGTGAATTTTCATATATTCCACAATTCCATCAGGAAAATGCAAGAGCACAGGATCTGACCTTTCAAAATAATTCACCAAGGCAGACTATATTACATCAAAATACCGGCTTTATTTATGAAAACTGGGTATATTTATGCATGTCATCATGCATCAGTTATGGCTATGCATAGAAAAAATAATAATTTAATTCTGAAAGTTAATTTTGTTGCTCTGGCTACAGCAGGATGCCGTGTAAATCGGGGGTCAGGACGGATCTTCCTCCCCCATATGTTCCCAATAAATAAACTTGTTCTAAACCAGGAGTGGGCAACTACAGGCCTGGAGGGCCGGCAACCTGCAACTTTTAGATGTGTCTCAACTTCAACACACCTGAGTCAAATAATGAGGTGGTTAGCAGGACTCAGGAGAACCTGACTGCACTGAGGAGGTGATCCAGGTGCTGGATCAGGGTGTGTTGGACCAGGGACACATGTCATGACACCAACCGTGTCAAACAGAAAGCTTCAGTATTCCCTGTCCTGTGTGATTCTGAAACAACAGAGGAAAGTTGAAATCGATCCACTTCTGCTGCTTATTTGAACCAAACAGCAGGACAGTGACGGGGCTGTGAAGGTCGACCTGCAGAAGGAAAAGCTGAGTTTGTAGCTCAGGGTTGAATGGAAGAGATGATGGGACAAGACAAAAATAGACCAGAACCAGGTGTGGCACAAGCTTTGTTGTTTGCACATATAAACATTTTACAGGCACGTAATTGCATTTCAATGTTTAGTTTTTCATGGAAACATTTTCAGAGTAATAAGGCATTTATCCACAAAGGCTTTAACCGACAATGAAACAACTCTACACATGAAGTCAAAGATTCGCTATTGATCAGTTTTCACTCTAAAGCATCACAACAAAACCAGAATCTCACTGAATTAAAACGGCAGATAAATGAAATCTCCACAGTCATTTACAGATCAATCTGGTAGATAAATATCTGTTACCAGGCTGAGATAAAAACATGAATAAGAGACAATCATAGCTAACTTTGTATTTTAAATAAACACAGAGCTTAGCAGACTGAAGATAATAACTTGCAGTCAGAAGGATCATTTGTAAAACCTTTAAATCATCTGAACTATTCTTCTCTTTAAAATCCCTGTTTGCCATTTATCCTAAATTAAAATCAGTATAATTTTTTTAGCTCAGTTAATTCTTTATATTGTCTTTCTGACATTTAAATTTCAGACACTTAGTCTATCATATCTTTTTTCATTACGTCATTATCATCTCAGTGTTTTTCTTACTTTGACATTTCCTCAGTTTCTCCTTCATTTTCTACTTTCCACCCCCTTAATATCACTGATTTAGCTAAAATGTTAAGTACATGCATGTTATACATCTTTCACTCTGTTTTCAAATATTTCTAAGTAATCTTTCTTTTCTCAGATACCTCTGTCTTTTTCATTTCTCCTGATTCTCTAAACTTGTGTTGGTGTTGAAGCAGTTGTGCAACCAAACGCAACAGCACCCACTGCTGTTTCTATCCCTGAATGCAACAGCAACCATCATTTTTCCTTCTGCCTTAATGCCAGGAAAGAGAACAACGGTCAGTGGTTCAGACACCAGAACATCAAAGCACAACATGGGAACCGTTCTAAAACAGAGGCAACTTCTGAAAACTAGGACAAAGGTTTTATTCAGATGATTCTGTGTACACCTGACATCATGAAGAGCCTCTGTGGACGAGGTTGGCTTTTTATTTACACCATGAGCTGGAAGCACAGCGCTAACGAGTAGACACAACGACAGATAAAAGAATGTTTTAAACCACAAAACAACCATTCTTCTTCCCACCTATTTGTAAATTATTAAGTGTGGTTCTTGAAATGCCAGGGAGCTCCTCTTTTTAGATTCATGCTTCATCCCACATTCATGGCTCTCTTTGATCACTAACTGCCAGTTAGGGCTTATTATCTTACAGTAAGACGATTATTTATAGGATAAAATAAAAAGCCCTCTGCTCGCAGAAATTTTTAGCAGATTTTTCCCAGTTTCTGAAAAATGTGTCACAGTGCAATGAATAACTTATGAGCATTGTCCTCAAAAGTGTCATAACTCATCCAAAAAACGTTTTCCTTGTTTCGCACATCAAGAATCAAACAAAGAAATATAACTTTTCAAAAAGATGCATCAAACACACTGACAAAAATATTGGCTTTATGAAAGCAGTGACTGCAGCAGAAAGAAACAATGTTAACACAGAAGAGTTAACACAATCTATGCATTTTCATCTCCAATATCAAAGAAAGATTAACGCTAATGCCTTTCATAAGCTGTGCATGTCCATCGTACAATTACAGTACATCCATCCACTGCCTTTGGAAGCTGCATGCTACATGCTGTTAACAAAGAAAAACTCTAAAACTCATTGATTCCTAATGTGAATGTCTGATAAGAACCAGTTATGTCAATGTTATAGATTACAGGCTGCAGTTTTATGTCTGAGTGTAGTGAGATATATTGGCATAAAGTTATAAATACCAGTGACTTTAACAAAAGACTCAACAAGTGTCACATTGTAACTTTCACAAATAGGTCAATAATACAAAAGAATCTTAAGGAAATAATACAATTTGAGGTCAATTTGAAGGGAATGTTCCTCTCCAGTGACGAAGGCGTGAAAGAAAAAACATCAAGGAGAGAAAAAAACCTAAGCAGAGGAAAGTCGAGGATTTTCTTTAGCTTTCTTCACCTGAAGAGGAAAAGCTTTAGTTTTCACTGAGGGAATAAGCTGGGAACTAAACGGTGTTCTCTAATTTCCCTCCTTCCTCATTGTTATTCTGCTGTTTTTATATGTGCAAAATGTTTTAGTATAAAAACTAATCTGGAGAGCTCAACATTTCTGAATTAATATCAGAAACAGCTAAATTTAGTGAATGTATTTAGAGTTTGGATCTAAAACCCGTGCATGTCTATAACACCAGAGGTTAAAATGAATATCAGGACATTTTTTGTATCCCTTTATTGTCCCATTTTCTATTTCCCATTTTCTGTGAAATATAGATCTAACTTTATTTATCAACTTTTCTTATTGCACTGTGCAGAAATGATTTTTCAGTCCTGGAAGTCACATTTTGGCTTTAATGTGGGTTTTATGGTCTGTAAAGCAACCTGGAAAAAAATTGTTTAACATGACACTGAAACGCACATTCATATTTGCAGCATGCCCTGCATTTTATTTCTACATTAAAATATGTAGCCTGTGTGCATAACATGAGAGCCCAGAGGTATGGTGGACAGGCTGTTAAAATAACTGATAGACTGCAGAGAAAAACACTGAAAGAAAGGCAAAGCTAGAAGGAACACGGCTCTCAGTTCAAGGTGCAAAGAGCCACAATACAGAAATTAGTTTTTTTTGTGTAGTAGCTTTACTTTGTTCAAACATTTATGGGTTTGTGGAACTAAGCTGCACTCCTAAATCCTTTCACACAATGCCACACATACAACAAGAACTGTAGAGGATTATGTTAAGAAGAACAAACGTTTTACCACACACTTTAGTCTGCAGCTTTGGACATAACACGTGTCACCAGACCCTTTACTTAGGCAGCATCGGCTTTTGTAAAATCCCTGAAACTTTGGAACAACAATACAATGGAAACTTCAGCATGATTCCTACATTTGTTGCACATACAGCAGGAAACAAAAGAAAATATAAAATAAATAAAGTGACTTGGATGAAATCTACAGGAAGGCAAAACATTTTATTCTGAAAATATTGTATATGATCAGTCTTTTTGTTTGTCCTGCATAGTAACAGCCTTCCATGGAAGTATGTATGTTAGCTTAGCTTTTAGTCATGCCTCGCTGAAATCCCATAGAAAAAAACATAAACCGTGGATCCGGGGCACAGACTCTGCTGTGAACAAGATCACACATCATGATAAACGCTTCAGCTGGATGGATTACCCAACTGATAATCCATCCAGTTTTGTCTTTAGTCCCATAACTGGTAACCCTGGTCATCTTTGCAGAGTTGCTTTTATACCTTCTATAAATGAGATAAATAAATAACATACTAGCTAAAATTACTGGCAGTACTAGAGAAAAACAATTGGAAGAATAAAAGTTATTTTCCAGTGGATTTTTTTTCTTTGAATAAAAATATTCTCACAATTTCATCTTTCTGCTTCAGTAGTCAGACTGATATTTAAATTCACTAATTTTTCCAAAGCTGTATTTTATTTGATTACAGTGATGGATGGCATCATTTACTTCAAAACAAACAACCCCTACAACATGTTGTGAACCTTCGCTGGCATCTTCTCATTAGAAAGTAATTTAGTTGTGGGAACTTTGTGATACTATTTATTAGTAAAATACATCAAATGAATAACCCAGATATAAATAATTAGGTTAGGGTGACTGAAAACTGGTACATAAACAGCTTTAAAGAGAAGCTTACAATACTCTGATCCAATATATGATTAAAACAAAATTATTAGAAGTCTCAGAATTAATTTCTTGTATATAACAAACATTAAAAAGAACTTGGTATGAATTAAGGTCGCTAACAGCAATTAAATTGGATTTTCCCAATGGTAAACACTAAAAAAATTAAATAAAAATAAAAAAAGTAAAATAAGTAAAAGGTAAATATAATTATCAAATATGATATTTTATAAAACGATTGTGTGACATCATTACCTGCAACCAATTCCTTTTTAAATGATCCTGGATTTATTTATCAGCTCTGCGCTCTGAGACTGTCTTTTAAAATGCAAAAGATGAATTACATTTGCAATCAATCCAATGATGCGACACAGATGCTATTATAGCAGAGGTATCAAAATAAGTCATCTCTGAGCTTTCCAGATCTTCCAGCTGCTCCCCTCAACCTCCACAGTGAAATCAGTTGGGCTCGGCTCCATCCGTCTCTGAACAGGAGGTTAAATGAGCCAAGCAATCTGATCAGATGGATTTCAAAGGAGAAGCAAATTGCCAATTTGTCTGGCAAATCAAATGAGAGGAAATACTGTATTATGGTCAGCAGATGGCAGGCCTTCAGTTTAGCTAAAATATTTTTGCTCTCCCAGAATGTGTTGAAATGCATTTAGCTCATTTATTATTATCAGATCTATTGGCTTGTTTTGATTATATCATTTGGTAATATTTTATGTTTCAATTCAAATTTGACTTTTTTGTTGGTGTCAACCTGGTTTGCCATGGTTATTATAGTTCTCCTCCAGTCCATCTGCAGTTTGGCCCAGACAGTTTAGAATGGAAGCAAATTGCCATTTTTGGTGTCAGAGACTGGTGGGACAGCTGGGTCATTTATATGTTCATATTTTCATTTTTCTGTGAACTGCCCACAGTCACTGTTGAGGCTCCATATTGTGCATCACTGCTGTCAAGCACCTACTCAGGCAATTGGCCTTTCCATCTAAGAGTTTGTGGTGAGTGTTTAATTAAATGACAAATCCATCCAAAACACATCCAGCAGATGGAAAAACTGTGACAAGTAATGTTATATAACAAACTCCAACTGCAGAGCAGATTTAGTTCAAATAGTATTCTCTCTCTCTTTAAGCTGAACTATACATCAGATCTCTGTATTCTATGCAGCAGGCTCATCTTTTAAGAGGTGTCATACGAAGGAATAATGAGTTTATATCTTCCTATAGAAGTACATGCAGTTGAAGTCAAAGCTGCAACCCAACAGCCGTCCATCCATTGAATACAGTATTGACTATATAGACACTTATCCATGCAGGGATAGAAACTGGTACTGATCTGATTACTGGGTGATTATCATGGTACACCCTGGACAGGTTTCCAGTCCCTCACAGATCAACAGGACAAACAACCATGGCACACTTAGGACAGTTTGGAGATACGAATGAACTCAGCTGCCATGTTCATGGACTGTGGGAGGAATAAGAACCCACGCATGCATGGGGAGAGCATGCATGGGGAGATCATGCATGGGGAGAGCATGCATGGAGAGAGCATGCATGGGGACAGCATGCATGGGCAGAGCATGCATGGAGAGAGCATGCATGGAGACAGCATGCATGGGCAGAGCATGCATGGAGAGAGCTTCACCATTCAGAATGGTTCAGAACCTTATGCTGCAGACACCTCAGATACATTCACCAAAAATAAAACATCAAGTGGTCATCAGTCAAGCACCTCAACTTCAAACATTCTCCATATGCATGGAGCCAAATACAGACTTTGAATTAGAACATTTCAAATAAATGGGACACAAATATTTTTAGTATGGAGGAAGCTGCCCTGTGGGTCCTTCTGCACCAGTTTGGTTCCAATGTAGATCATCTGAATTTGCTTAAAGGGAAAAGTTGCATTTTATTTTGATGATTTGAAACACACTAATCAAAATACTCAGAAAAAAATACATAAATCAGTATAAATTCTTCTGTTGTTCTGAATTACACTAACTGTGATGTTCATCTTTTCCTTCTTGATTAAAGGAAGCCGCTGTGCTCTGATGTTCAGTCATGTGTCTGTTTTCACCTCGCTGTACATCGTTCATGATTCTTTTGTCCAAATCCAGAACACTAACCACTTTACCAAATTCATAATCACATCCTACTGACCAAACTACAAAAACATTCAAAATGGCTGCATTGTTAGGCACCATGAGCTACAGGAGCTGCTGTAGAGACCAAGCTTTTGCATGTACTGCAAATTGTTCAAGAACAGCAGATGATTTAATTTGGGTTTGCCCTTTCAGCCATTTCGGTGATTTTGGTTCCTCCAGTTAAGGGGTTAATCCAATAATCTAATCTCAATGTGTGCCATAAAATTCATAAAGTTTAATTCTTTTTGATATGCTGTCTGTGTATTTCAAATGTGCAACACATTCATAAAAAGGCATCAGTAGATAGAAAGATTATGAACAAAGTTGGCTGCTGAGGTTTAAACTGGTCTGGTGTCTCATAACAGGGATCCATCCACCCACATGTCTGCGGTGATTGAGGTCAAAGTGCATGAGAGAAAGAGAATTACAGGGCGATAAAATGAGAAGCAGCAAGTGGGGAAGCCAACCGAAGAGCCCATAAGAGGAGTGGGGGTGGAGAATGTGAGAGATTACCCACTAAATTCAGCCTTTAGTGAGGGAATGTAGACACTGAACCTGAAACGTGATATCTGGAGGATTTTCTGATCTCTAAAACCAACTATCCTTATGATTTCCAAACCTCAAACCAATGAGACACTTATAACATCTAACAGGAGAGAAAACTTACTCAGGCGTCATGGAAATGTCAACATGTGGCAGCAGCTTCTCAGTTTGTTTAAAGACGATGTTTCAACCGACTCAGTCCTGGTGGTGATGTAGCAAAAAGATCAGTACCAAGATCTGCTGAGCCGCGTTGATCCCCAAGGCAAAAACTAGGTCACTTCAGCAGTAAAAATAGCCACAATCAGGAAATAAACTCAATTCTGTTTAAAGCAAAGATGCATACTACTCTCTATTTGGCCTGTTTTATTATGAAAATATTATGATGAAAATATTGCAGCTCGACCCTGACGGCTAGTGTTTAATGGTTTTTTGTTTTTTTATCTCTGCTCATGCTATTAAAATGATATCTCTCACTGTCCTTAGGATATAAGAATATAAATGATCTAAGTGATAAAATCCACTAGAGCTGAGCTCATTGAAAGGATATAAATCTCAACACGGCCCATGTCCCTGTCTGTTTTTAAAAGAAAAGACGATGATCAATAGACCGATTGATAGATTAGTTGGACATTTCTGATAGAATACTTAAAATCTTGTTTCAAAAAGATTCAGAATGCCAAGGATGCTGATTAGTTTTTGAGAAGATTTTAAGAAGAAAATCATTTCACTTGGATTTTAACTTGTAAAGGAACTGACTTTTCCACTTGTAAAATTATTTACATTAAAAGCCATGTGTAAAAACTCATAAGCATTTTTTATAAGGTTTAAACAACAGCAAGTGCATGTGGAGGTTAAAGGACTGAAAGCAGCGCGTCTCTTTCCCATGTTTCTGCGCTGAAGCCTGGTCCATTTCTTGTAGGCGTCAGCATATAGAGAGGCTTATTGAGGCCGTTTCTCCCCCTGCATGAGGAGCTTATTCTGAGTCACTGCTGTCTCCTGCTTTGCTTTCAAGCAGTTTGCCTAAGGTTAATTTGAGAGTTTGCTCCAGGGCACACAGCCATTATTCTTATTCAAAATTAAAATGTTCAGCACTTTTATCGACGTTAACTTTCAGCAGGGAGCCATCATGTTTTGAGAGCTGACTTGTCTCAAACCAGGTGCTGCCATGTGCTTCTAGGATTCTCTGGTATTTTCTTTCACTTAGTTGTTTGGCACCTGATACGTTTAATACCCAACAGTGAGTGTCACACATGCCCTGAGTGTTTAAAGATAATGCATGGAGTTCAGGGCTTTTCTACACTGATGTTACAGAACATGGTGGCTGTCACCATCTGTCAGCTGGTAGAAACGTGTCTGACGAGCTGCAGCTAACAAGGAACACCGACTTACTCTGACAAAGAAGATTTTTATTTATTGGACTTCAAAAGTTGAATATATTTTCTACTCTATAGTCAGCACGGCTTTGTGAAGTTATTTTCCCCACTGTATTTGAAGTTGACCCCTTTGATATATTTGTGTTTGTCAGGGTTGAAAAGCCTCAAACAAAAAACCCTCAACGGGCCCTAAACGTCCAGAGAGGCCCCAAACCAATTAAGAGGTCTTGGTCTGTCACTGTTCATTCTGGAAACTGTTCAAAAGAAGAAAAACAAAAGAACAATCAAACAAAAGGCAAACATGGTGTAACCAGAGTAAAGTGCTCTCAAGTGAATGTGTAGACGAAGGCTGGAGATTGGTTTTAGTTTTCTCAGGATATAGGCAATCACTTTCATGGGCACCTCATCGCCCCTTAACGCTTTTCAGAAGAGAGTCAGTTGAAAAGGCATTCTTGTTTCCACTTCCCAGAAGTGCTACTATATTTTACTATAATAAACTCAAAATAGGTCTCTTGACACCTACTGCTCCTGGTTGATCTGCAACGTTTTCTCTTTTAGGCAGAAAAATACCCTTGTTGCAGTGCAGCTAAACTGTTATCAGCTAGTAAATAGGAGGCTGATGTCCTGCAGGACATTACTACATGACATGTAGCATTCATACCAGTGAATAAATAAAAAATATACTTTTACTGGGAGGTTTAGGATTCTTTCCTCCAGGAATTCAATTATCTGTTTTCACCAGGTTGAATTATTCTCATTCAGAGATGTTCCATGCTGATTCAAAGTGCTGGATGAAGATATTTTAAATTCACAGTAATTAAGATCCTTGACTAAACCCAAGTCCCAATACCTGGTCTGCCTTAACTCCAGCAGATGCTCCACTACAGTTTGTTCACCTAATTTTTTAAAATCTCCTGCCTGTTCAACAACACAGGTTGTAAAAATTACTTTCTGAGAGGCTGTGCAGATGCTGATCCAACCAGTCTGGGTGTTCCCTTACAGTCTAATAGATTTTACCATTTATGTTTATGATCAAATTGAAAGAGCTCCTGCTTAAAACTCTACTCAGAGTATTCAAATTATTTGTCAAGTTACCAAATTAAATTATAAGCGGTTCATATTAAAACATCTTTCCAGGTTGCCTTTATTCTCACGTCAGATTACTATTTCATCTGCAGACATCACAGTCAGAGAGAATACTGCCTGACCTGACGACCTTTCCACCTACTGAGATAAATGTGATGAAACGTAAGCATTATACAGCCTGGTCGAATCTGTCAAATCCTACTATAGATGTAAACAAATGCTCTCTCGGTTTTTCACCTTTAAATCTATCAACCAACTG
Organism: Poecilia latipinna; assembly: GCF_001443285.1. Classification (NCBI taxonomy): domain Eukaryota; kingdom Metazoa; phylum Chordata; class Actinopteri; order Cyprinodontiformes; family Poeciliidae; genus Poecilia; species Poecilia latipinna. The sequence continues at coordinate 344,699 of NW_015112851.1, forward strand.
GTGCGAGTCAATGACTCGATGCAGTCTGCTGGGCTTCCGTTGACAGAAAACTTTTGAAACTATTTTGAATAATTGAGCTCAATTTAATGTTTAATGACTAGAATCAATTGAAATGTATGTGTGACTAAATTACAATGAGTTTTTGTAAAATATGTCTTTTGAAATTTTAACTTCTACAAAACTAAAATCTTCCCTTTGTTTTTTTTCCCCTCCTTCTGGAACAATGAAATTTTGACAGCCAGTTTTTACATCAGTAGGTTTGATATAAGATTGAAGAAGTTCTTTGTAGTGACTGGAAATGTAATTTTGGGTGTTTTTCCTGATCCATCCAACGGTCTGTTTCCGAAGCGACCTTTCCTCATGAACATTATGATTCTTGTTGTGTGAAGCTCTTTGAAGTCCTGCTGCTAGAGAACTGACTAGTGATTAGAAAGATTTCTTGGTGAAAGAGTAAATAAACGGGAGATTGAAAGTAAGAAGGTTCTTACATTCCTCTCTCACACATAACACTACATCTATGAATTTTGTCCCAGATTCACATTATTTTTTTAGCACTGAGCTGTTTTTGCATGATCAAAGCAAGTTGAAAAATAAACAACAAAAAGCAGAACCCGGTCAAAAAAAAGTCTTTGAAGAACATGAGGTACCCAGCCACATGTAAATCAGCTGAGAGGTGATTATGTAGCCCCAATAAATTAATATGTAAATAAAATTTGAATATTGAAAATATTTATTTGAAAAGAGAAGAGAAACTTTTTAATGTATGCAAAATATTTTACAGATTTCTTCAATATGTTTATGGAGTTTAGATGGTAAAAGGTAAAACCTAAGGCCTGGGGGCCCAATCAGGCCCACCATAAGCTTTTATATGGTCCTCTGGAGACCAGAGATTGCAAGATTACAGCTGGATGCTTG